>NC_053436.1:47542490-47718588 GCF_007990345.1 Gossypium hirsutum | reverse complement strand
CATCATCATTGGCCATTCGGCCTTATCACACATACACATGTTCAAATCATCACATGGCCATTCGCCTTATCACATACCATGTTCACATTCATCAATTGGCCATTCGGCCTTATCAACATACACATTTCATTCATACATTGGCCATTCGCCTATACGCATAATATATTCACATCACACATTGGCCACTCGCCCTATCAATATATATACTTGTACATCAATTCATCATAACAAAATTGACTAGGTATACTAGTCATTTGTGGCTTATAGCTTCACTTTAATACGAATTGGTACTTTGATTACCAATGTCTAATCGATAGCTTATAAGCAACTCAAATGGTTTTATTAAGGTTTACAACAAAATTCCAAATTCAGCACAAGCTGTTTTTTCTGAGCAACAGTCATTAAATTATTTGTAAATGGAGCTACGAAACTCCAAATGGAGTGACGTTAATTTTCCTGGAAATAGACTCATACATATCTTATCCAGAAAATTCAGAATTTTTGGTTTGGCCAATCAATACCAGATTTTCTTAAAGTTTCCCCTGTTCACTGTTGACTAATCTGATCACTCTTCACTATGAATAAATTTCTCATTGTACGGAATTAAAAATTGTTCTATTTGATTTCATTTGAAACTAGACTCATAAGGAGTCTAGGCATATAAATTTATCTTATAACCATTTTTGTACAAATTATAATGATTTTCTAAAAACAGAACAGGGGATTTCGGAGTCATTCTGAACTGTCCCACACAACTTTAAATATCTCTTTATAGGAAATTTCTTTGCTTCCACGGTCTCTTTTATAAGAAACTAGACTAAATAAGCTTTGATTACATATTTTATTCAGCCTATAATTCCACACCAACAATATAGTGATTTCTAAAATCACTTCTGCTGTCCAAAGCAAATTTACATTGCTCTTAAATTTCAATCAACATTATGAACTTACCATTGAGTTTAAGACATATCATGCCATCATATCTTATTAAATCAACTCATTATGTCTATTATGACTGAATTTACTCACGTTTAATATTAAATTATCGATGTGTCGAACGATTTCGGCGGCTATTCGATCACTTTTTCCTTCCCTTTATCGGATTTAGTTCCCCTTTGCTCTTGAGCTTAATTTAACAAATAAATTGATTTAATCATTTGAACATCGAAAAGAGAAAATCAAGGTACTTAACCCATATATATATACATTAGACATTAAAGTCACATACATATGAAATCATGAATCAACTCAACATATTAACCCACACTCTCTTTTAGCCGATTGTCTAAGCCAAGATTAAGCCACCAATATGCTTACTTATGGCCGAACATACACATCAACTTATGTACTCATTCATGTGGCCGAACATACATGTCTATGTTGAGGCCGATTGCAACACTTAATACATTCTACAAGTATGGTCACTTGTATTGACTAAACACCATTTTGTTTCAAGTTCAAAACTTGGCCAATACACATATATACACTAGTAAAGCATCCTCTCCCTTTCCATCAATTCAACACATGCATTACTCATTAATATACAAAATTATATTCGGCCTTAGCACACAACTTGCTAGCCGATTCTTCCCCATCTAGCAACTAATGCACATATGTGCTCATTTGTTAGACTCTACTTCATCTAACAACAACCATATTTTCCCTTCTACTTCCTACCATGGCCGGATGCTCAAGATACCTCAATATCGAAACTTTTAGCTTGGATTGCTTAAAGAACTTGGTGATGAGTTCAAATTTACCTAACACCTCAAGCCTCATAACACATCTATATAGCTAACATGCTAATAGTCTCAAGGCTTCAACTAAAACTTTTGAAGCCTCTTAGTCGAATACTAACTCTCTAATATTCCCAAATCCATCCATGAGATAGTTAGAATTTAGACTAATCATCCAAGGGATGTATGAACTTTCAAAGCAACACTAAACATACCTTAATCTAGTGAGCCTTCATAGCCGATTTTTCTCCAAGCTCATTCCCTTCCTTTCTTTCTTCTATTTGGCCAAAGATGTTCAAGGATGAACACTTTTTTTTTCTTTGTCTCCTTTCTTCCATTCACGGCAAAGGGGGGGCATGGATGAGACCATTTTTTTTTCATCACTCCACCTTTTTGCATTACTTTAATCCTAACCCCTTTTTTTTATTCTTTCTAACAAAACTCACTAACACAACATGTTTGCAACATGTTTCCACCCATACCATGGCCAGCCACTATGCTTTAATTTTGGGTAATTTGACATGCAAACCCATCATTTCACAACATGCATTATTAGGCCACTTTACATTTGCCTAGCACATTTCCAAATTTTCTCACATAAGTCCTATTTGATAAAATTCACTTACTATTAACAAAATTCAAACATGAAATTTTCACACATGCATATGTACATATAATGAGCATCAACTATGACGGTTAATTATCTTTATGACTCGGTTTAGTGGTCTCGAAACCACTTTCCGACTAGGGTCACTTTAGGGGTGTTACAACTCTTCCCCCTTTAGGGATTTTCGTCCTCGAAAATTTCTACCGATGCATAGTTTAGGATAACGTCCTCTTATTGAATTATATCCATATAAACATTAGCTCATCGATAGCAATTGTAATTCATTACTGATTTCGCATCAATCCATAAAATCATTTTCTTATCTTAAAACAAATACATAAACATTTCTACAAGTATGCACATATATCTCATTTTCTTGATTTCATAAGCAATAATCACTTAATTTAATTCACAAATGCATTTCAAACACATATTAAGCACATATTAACATGTATAATTCACATCATCAACCCACATATTTGTAACCCACATTTTCATTCATGTATAAGCTGTAATCTGACCAAAAGTACACATATACTCAAACATCCCAATAAATATCCTTAATAACTCCATCATATCTCACTATTCAACTTATTTAGTATACATAACATAATATAATATGAACTCACAAAATTTTTTTACTTTCATTTGATTTTCACATACCTTCCGTACATACCTGTATCACTTATTCTGATCTTACTTTATTTATCATCTTAAATATACCCGTTGAATCATTCGAAATCATTACGGATACTCATTAAGCACATATAGCTCTTACAATGCCATGTCCTAGATATGGTCTTACATATGCTCACATATCGAGCCGATGCCATGTCTCAGACATGGTCTTACACACTATCTCAAATCAATGCCTTCGTCCCAGACGAGGTCTTACATGAATTCCACTTCACACACTTAGTGCCCACTGACCGATCTCGCACTCATAGTGCTCGATTAAAGGAATTCGCACACACACAGTGCCTCTAATCATTCGTTATTACACATTGAAATGACTTAACCAAGTCTATAAACATCATGTATGTACACTTTTAAACATATCATCTCATTTAAATTTGAATTCGTATAGTAATGAATACTTAAACTTTGCTCAAATTACCGGCACGAAGCCTACTAGGCACGAAGGCCCGAATACACGTCACTAGCATGATTGCTCTTCGGGACCTAGCCCGGATATAACACCAGCACGAATGCTCTTCGGGGTTTAGCACGGATATATCACTAGCACGAATGCTCTTCGGAACTTAGTCCGGATACATCACTAGCACGAATGCTCTTCGAGACTTAGCCCGGGTACATCACTAGCATGAATGCTCTTCGGGACTTAGCCCGGATACATCACTAGCATGAATGCTCTTCGGGACTTAGCCCGGGTACATCACTAGCATGAATGCTCTTCGGGACTTAGCCCGGATCATCGTCGAGACCTTTAGCTCGGATGAAATCTCCACACAAGGCCAGCGAATTTTAATCCGGACATAATCTCTGTACATAGCCATCGGGTCTTTACCCGGACATAATCTCTTCATATAGTCAGCGGGTCTTTAAACTCGGATTCACATCACTGAGTCTCATACATAGTTATTCACATGTTATCATGTTTCACATGGCACAAATCACATTTATAATTTAATCAATTCATTCACATGTAAACATATAACATGATTCTTGACTTTAAGTCGTAAATATCATTCAAATCTAATACATGTATGCTTCTTTTACTAAACTTTCAGCTCAATAAGCAATCACACAAAAGCATATATCCCCAATCTCTTCCTTTGTTCATTTCTCTAATAACCTTATTATGATAAGGACAATGGGACATCATTCATCTATCATACATGTATATCATGGCATTTTAAGTTAAATACCAAATTCAATTACTCAAAACTTACTTATGTTATACCCTTCTCAATATTGCACATCATAAGCATGTCTCAGTCCTCTCAATACCATCTGCTACAGCTCGATCGGGATCGGAATTCATTACAATAAATAAACACATTTTCAATTGTCAGAAATCACCACACTATCAAATAATCACATAATGGCATGTATAGCTAGACCCAAACGTATTACGGTAGTCCTAGAATCGACTAAACCGTAGCTCTGATACCAATAAAATTGTAACACCCCGTACCGGAGACCGTTTCCGGAGTCGGACACGACGGGTTCACAGACTAAATTCGCTTACTATCGCAGTCCATTTTAAATTTTTCCAGACAGCTGGCTAACTGTGTCGCTGTCACCTTAAAAATCATATCTTGAGTTTCACAACTCGAAAATCAGTTTCGTGATTTTTCCCTAAAACTAGACTCCTATGTCCATCTACATATTTTTTTCTAGAATTTTTGGTCGGGCCAATTAGTACAGTTTATTAGTTAAAGTCTCCCCTGTTACAGGGTGCGACTACACTGACCTTCATGCATTTCAATTTGGATATCTCCCTGTACAGGGCTTAAATACTGATGCCGTTTGTTTCTATAGAAACTAGACTCAGAGAGGAATCTATAAATATATGGCATGACTCCTAATTATCTCTGGTTAATTTATAATGAATTTCCAAAGTCGGAACAGGGAATCCAGAAACCGTTCTGGCCCTGTCTCACGAAAACCTAATTATCTCTTAACATACCACTCATATGACCGTTTCGTTTCTTCCATATGAAAGTGGATTCATCAAGGTTCATTTAAATAATTTATTCACTATTTAATTCTATTCCTACTATTTTTAGTGATTTTCCAAATCTACATCACTGCTGCTGTCAGCATCTGCCTTTAAGGTAGACTTTACCTATTTCATAGTTTCCATGATTCAACTAGCCCTTTTAGCATAAATAGCACAAATTATGATAGTGATTAACCATTCCCATTGCCAATCCTTGTTAAGAATATCCACACCTCTCATTAACCATATCCATACCAAATGATTATAACATTATGCTCAAACATATATAAGCCATTTTCGCATGGCTATCCAAAATTATACAAATCCAAAGAGTCCATGACCCACTACAAAAAGGGTAGCCCTATACATGCCACTTTCAGAGTTCAACCAAAAGTGTACCAAAAGGGCTTTGATAGTGTGGGCGACTTCGACTTCGACTTCAATAATCCCGAGTCCGGTAGCTGACGAACCAAAATCTATAAAACAGAGATTCAAAGAACAGAGTAAGCATTTAATGCTTAGTAAGTTTTAAGCAAGACAAAGTGTTCTCAATCACTATTATTGGTCATTCATTTCAACTGTTCAATGAAGTTAATCTAGAGCTTCATCTCGATCTATAATATCATTAAACGCAACACTTGGCTGCCACATATATACTTTCGAATAATAATGACCTAGATGGTCAAATATTTCCAAAGCACATTCTTCATCGATTTTCAACTTTCAATAATCCTTTCCACTTGTTCATAATCACATCCATACTTTTAAGTATTTCAACATGACAAGTACTAAATTACCATAGGAACATAAAGAACCAACATATTCCTTATCACATATATGTAAGCTTACAAATCATAATCCTTACCTTGTACTGGCACATCTAGCTCAACCCAACCCATACTCAGATCATAAGGCTTTTGGGCAGAATATGCACTAATACATAAGAATATTTCATCGCATACTTTATTATACAAACATACCATTACCAATTAGATCATTCTCACATTTGGAGTTATAATATTAATCACATTTACCTACCTCTTTGATACTGATAATTCACCTCGAAATCACTCCACCGATGAGTAAGTAATACGTACCTGAACATCTTGAGTACATAATACTTATTTGATGGTAACTTAATGCAGATACTCAATATCAAATTCTTACTTGAATCCTAGCATTTAGCCGTCGGGTCTTTAAAGCTCGGATATAGTACGAGCACGAAGCCTACGGACATTAATCAGAATAATATTCTTGCATAAAGCCTGCGGGGTTTTAACCCGGATATAGTACTGACACAATTGCCCTTCGGGACTTATCACATTTATACACTTCCACATCCATCACATTGGCCATTCGGCCTTATCACATATATACACTTTCACATTCATCACATTGGCCATTCGGCCTTATCACACATACACATGTTCACATTCATCACATTGGCCATTCGGCCTTATCACACATACACATGTTCACATTCATCACATTGGCCATTCGGCCTTATCACGCATATATATACTTTCACATTCATCACATTGGCCACTCGGCCCTATCACATATATATACTTGTACATCAATTTCATCATAACAAAATTGACTAGGTATACTAGTCATTTGTGGCTTATAGCTTCACTTTAATACGAATTTGGTACTTTGATTACCAATGTCTAATCGATAGCTTATAAGCAACTCAAATGGTTTTATTAAGGTTTACAACAAAATTCCAAATTCAGCACAAGCTATTTTTTTCTGAGCAACAGTCATTAAATTATTCGTAAATGGAGCTACGAAACTCCAAATGGAGTGACGTTAATTTTCCCTGGAAATAGACTCATACATATCTTATCCAGAAAATTTTCAGAATTTTTGGTTTGGCCAATCAATACCAGATTTTTCTTAAAGTTTCCCCTGTTTCACTGTTTGACTAATCTGACCACTCTTCACTACGAATCAAATTTCTCATTGTACGGAATTAAAAATGTGTTCTATTTGATTTCATTTGAAACTAGACTCATTAAGGAGTCTAGGCATATAAATTTTATCTTATAACCTTTTTTGTACAAATTATAATGATTTTTCTAAAAACAGAACAGGGGATTTCGGAGTCATTCTGACACTGTCCCACACAACTTTAAATATCTCTTTATAGGAAATTTCTTTGCTTCCACGGTCTCTTTTATAAGAAACTAGACTAAAAATAGCTTTGATTACATATTTTATTCAGCCTATAATTCCACACCAACAATTTATAGTGATTTTCTAAAATCACGTTACTGCTGCTGTCCAAGGCAAATTATTACAATTTGCTCTTAAATTTCCAAGTCCAAACACTTATGAACTTACCATTTGAGTTTAAGACATATCATGGCCACATCATATCTTATTAAATCAACTCATTATGTCCTATTATGACTGAAGTTACTCAACGTTTAATCACTTAAAACTTACCTCGGATGTGGTCGAACGATTTTGGCGGCTATTCGATCACTTTTTTCCTTCCCTTTATCGGATTTAGTTCCCCTTTGCTCTTGAGCTTAATTTAACAAATAAATTGATTTAATCATTTGAACATCGAAAAGATAAAATCAAGGTACTTAACCCATATATATATACATTAGACATTAAAGTCACATACATATGAAATCATGAATCAACTCAACATATTAACCCACACTCTCTTTTAGCCGATTGTCTAAGCCAAGATTAAGCCACCAATATGCTTACTTATGGCCGAACATACACATCAACTTATGTACTCATTCATGTGGCCGAACATACATGTCTATGTTGAGGCCGATTGCAACACTTAATACATTCTACAAGTATGGTCACTTGTATTGACTAAACACCATTTTGTTTCAAGTTCAAAACTTGGCCAATACACATATATACACTAGTAAAGCATCCTCTCCCTTTCCATCAATTCAACACATGCATTACTCATTAATATACAAAATTATATTCGGCCTTAGCACACAACTTGCTAGCCGATTCTTCCCCATCTAGCAACTAATGCACATATGTGCTCATTTGTTAGACTCTACTTCATCTAACAACAACCATATTTTCCCTTCTACTTCCTACCATGGCCGGATGCTCAAGATACCTCAATATCGAAACTTTTAGCTTGGATTGCTTAAAGAACTTGGTGATGAGTTCAAATTTACCTAACACCTCAAGCCTCATAACACATCTATATAGCTAACATGCTAATAGTCTCAAGGCTTCAACTAAAACTTTTGAAGCCTCTTAGTCAAATACTAACTCTCTAATATTCCCAAATCCATCCATGAGATAGTTAGAATTTAGACTAATCATCCAAGGGATGTATGAACTTTCAAAGCAACACTAAACATACCTTAATCTAGTGAGCCTTCATAGCCGATTTTTCTCCAAGCTCATTCCCTTCCTTTCTTTCTTCTATTTGGCCAAAGATGTTCA
Source organism: Gossypium hirsutum (assembly GCF_007990345.1). Taxonomy (NCBI): domain Eukaryota; kingdom Viridiplantae; phylum Streptophyta; class Magnoliopsida; order Malvales; family Malvaceae; genus Gossypium; species Gossypium hirsutum. The sequence continues at coordinate 47,710,115 of NC_053436.1, read as the reverse complement.
AGGATGAACACTTTTTTTTCTTTGTTTCCTTTCTTCCATTCACGGCAAAGGGGGGGGCATGGATGAGACCATTTTTTTTTCATCACTCCACCTTTTTGCATTACTTTAATCCTAACCCCTTTTTTTTATTCTTTCTAACATAACTCACTAACACAACATGTTTGCAACATGTTTCCACCCATAGCATGGCCGGCCACTATGCTTTAATTTTGGGTAATTTGACATGCAAACCCATCATTTCACAACATGCATTATTAGGCCACTTTACATTTGCCTAGCACATTTCCAAATTTTCTCACATAAGTCCTATTTGATAAAATTCACTTACTATTAACAAAATTCAAACATGAAATTTTCACACATGCATATGTACATATAATGAGCATCAACTATGACGGTTAATTATCTTTATGATTCGGTTTAGTGGTCCCGAAACCACTTTCCGACTAGGGTCACTTTAGGGGTGTCACATCCCCAAGTTAGCTCGGTGACACTATAAGAAAAGGGAAAGGAAGGGAGTAAGCTATAAGCTTAGTAAGCTCCTATGCAAATAATAAGCATCACAACCATACATTTAACATACAATTAACATAATGAAAATTGACATGGATATTATTAAAATCTTATAGTCATAACTTACTCAATCACCTCTATACCAAGGTTTCATCACATATCAAGCTCATTACGTATGAGTGTTAGTACATACCTGTATCGACTCGCAACATAACCGTAGTCTTTCGCAACTTTGACATTCCCGTTGAACACTCGGAATATTAATGGATTCCCAAAAATCTTGCACATAAGTGCCATATATGTAGCCATAGCTACCTCATATCTCATAATAAATATAGGCTCATTTTTGAGCTATTCACGGGCCTGATCACACAAGCTGTCAGTCAAGATGTAGCTACACAGTGCTGCTCACACAAGCTGTCAGGTATCCGTAACATATGCCGGCATACCCAACCACTGGTAGGATGAACAAGACCAGCACCCGAATCACATAAATACATGGGTTCCTAGTGACATGTCACTCGTATCATATTCTCTTAAGGCTCAAACGGGAATTCTCGCTTGTCAAAACTTTGTCAAATATTCCAAGAGTCAATCATAATTCATACAATATTAAAGCATTTAAATCATAAATATAACGATGCATTATTTACATACGAACTTACCTCAGTACAAAAATACTAGAATTTGACCTAGTCGTCAAACACTTTGTTTTTCCTCCGATATAGGTTTGAACTTCGTTTTTCTTGATCTATAATAAAAAATTTAACTTATTTAATACACACATTGTTCAATTCAGTCCAAAAATCATATTATGGTAAAATTACATTTTTCCCCTAATGTTTCACATTTTTACAATCTAGTCCCTAGGCTCGTAAATTGAAATGTATTCAAGTCCTTCAAAACCCAAACCTAGCCAAATCATTTTCATACTTATGCCAGCCCACATTTTCCACTTAATCACACTTTTACTACTTATTTTATAACTTTTACAAATAAGTCTTTTTTGACATTTCCATCAAAAATCACCTAGCAAAAGTTGTTTATCTAACACCGAACATGCATTTTCTACCATCAGACATCAAAATACACAAATATCTATCATGCGTAAAATTTTAAACTTCATCTTTCTTTCAAATTAGTCCTTGAATAAGCTAGATGAGGTTGCAAGGATCTCAAAAACATGAAAATCATTAAAAACGAGGTTAGAAAAGACTTACAATCGAGCTTGAAAGCTTGAAAAACCCTAGCTATGTCTTTCTCTTGTAAATTTCAGCCAAGGGGTAGAAGATGAGCAAAACTTGGCTTTTATTTTGCTTATTAATTCATTTATTAACCAAATAACCAAAATGCCCCTAACTTAAAACATAAAAATTCTCTTACTTCACGTCCATTTTTGTCCACCAACTTAATTAATGGTCTAATTAACATCTAAGGACCTCTAATTTATAATATCATAGCAATTAGATACCTCTAGCTTATAGAACTCAAGTTTTTCACTTTTTCCAATTTAGTCCTTTTTGCTAAATTGAGTGCTCAAACGTAAAAAATTTTCGAACAAAATTTTCACAGAATCATTCCATAAAACTGTAGTCCATGAAAATATAAGAAGAATAAATTTTTCTACATCGGATTTGTGGTCCCAAAACCACTGTTCTGACTAGGCCCAAAATCGGGCTGTTACATGAAGCCTCAATGCAAGATTTGGTACCATTTCTTAAAAACTCGTCTCATTCCTTCTACACATAATGCTACAATCTCTAAGTACTGATTGTTGCTTCTCTACTCCATAATGGTGGGCAAAAAGATTAATGTTGGAAAAATCATCTTTTGAAAGATTCATCGATGTGCCCAAAAGAATGTTGGTACATTAAATTTCCCATCACTGATTACTACACTCTACTAAATAGTTAAGGTTCCCTTGTCACAAAATGAAGACCACATTCCTAACAAAGGGGCTATTAGGAAACATATTGCATAGAAACTGGCTGGTGAGGAATTGCCAAGGCAAATGGCACACCTCCATCTTTTCCCCTTAGGACTACTTCTGCTGCCCCCTCGACTTCTCACACTAAGTTTGAGCAGTGAATGATTGAAGCTATAGAAGGTCTGAAACAACAGTTGTGTATGTTGGAAAAACAACAAAAAATGCTTGTCACTGACTTTTGGCAAAGCTCAAGAGCAAATGGTCTTGGAGATATGACCTCCAATGTGATATTTCCATTCGTAAATCCCTATAAAAGAATTTCTTGCGCCCAATGCCAAAATTTCCTATTTTTTCTAAGGAACTACTATTGGATCCTGAAGCAAAAGATGAAGAACCTACTACTGCCCCCATCCACAACCAAGACCCAGAGCAAGATGAAGCTAGGACAAAATCTGTCCACATTGAATTTCATGATGATGGAAGGGATACCACTAAAACTACCGTACCTACACCATAATCCAAGGCCTCTATGACTGCCTAGGAATGTTTGATTCATTAACTAATTAATGAAATCACAAATTCAGATATTGACGATTCCGATGATGATGAGGAAGAGGTGTCCATCAACTAGCTTTAGAGAAAAAGATTAAGAAAGCTGCTAGTAAAACCGTTCAAGTTGACATTGATGAACAGGAGAGGCCGCATCATTACAAGAAAGCTGCTAGGAAATCCACCCAACCAAAGTGAAGTAATCTCTTTCCCCTCCAAGCTTTTATTTTTTATATTTTCATGATTTATTATTTTAGTTTTTATCTGTTTCATGTATTCATGTAGTTTTTATTAATTCTACTTTTTCATGTTCATGCATTGAGGACAATGCATCTCTTAGGTTTGGGGGTGTGTTGTGCATATAGATTGCATTATTAATTGTTCATACAGTCCTTTTATCATAACATTCAATTTCCATTTAACTATTGGACTATGTGAGCATATGGTTATCAATGATGTTCAATGAGGATAATAACTCTTCTTTGTAAACTTAGAAACTATGGTGATAGTTGTTTAGACATATTTAGCATAGGACAATTGTTGAAAATGACTTCCTAAAAGTAGAATAATTGAAATATAAATGCAATTAGGCTATAGTAGCATTCTTTAAATAAAATTAGGATTTCTTGACTTAAATTCAAGTATAGTAATAGGGTATAATTTTTGTCATGGTAATAATATGAATACTCCAATGTTTGAACTTGTTGAATAGGTCAATAATATTTTGTATGCTCCATTATATTGTTGACCAAAAAAATGAGTTCAAATATGAGTGTTTGTCTAAATATATATATACACATATTTTAGGGACACTCCACTGAATCTTGAGGCTAAATTGCTAAGAAGGTAGTTGTTTGCTCCATCCATCTTTTTAGTTAAAAGCTTTTGTTTCATGAGTGATTTATATTCAAATTGTGACATGATATAATATGTGGCATTCTAGTGTATGATCCATTGAGGTTGTCAAGTATAAAATCATATGACAATATGAATTCCCTAGGAAATTTGGTGTTGAAAATTGAATAATTGCCTAAAAAAACTAAGTTTAGGAGATCGATAACCTAAGTATATTTAAAGAGATCTACTACAATTCTAATTGTTGAAATATTTAGAAAATTTTACCTTTAGGAACCATTTTCTGAACTGCAATTTCTAAATAGGTTTACAACAATTGTAAGCATTTTTTCTTTATTTTGGTAGAAGATTGCTAAGAATAGAGGTACACAATATGCTCATTTTGATTTGGCAATACATTTGGTGATTGATTGTTTTCGCAATTCCATGCATTCATGCATATTCAAACATCATTTTTTAAGGACAAGCAATAATTTAGGTTTGAGGGTGTGGTAACTCTTGAAAAGAGTTATATTTAAGGCCTCTAAATGGAATTAATTGTTTGAAATTAAGTGAATACATCTACATTTTTAGGATAATTTTAGAACATTGCATAACAAAGGTTGGATTGCACTACATTGGCCATTATTTGTTACTTTTATCACTTGGGGAGGAAATGTGTGGTTTTGTGTGAATATAAGTGTAGGAATAGTAAAAAGATGAATAGGGAAAATAAAGGAAGTGAAACATTGTCGTGGCAATTGGCAAGATTGATTACCAACAGAATTGCCATGGGAATTCTGGGAAAATGACTCAGCACTCTATCCACGTCACTCTTAGCCAGTTGGATGTGCACCAAAAAAACCATCCTGAAAAGAGGAATGAAAAATATGTGCTGAGGTGGGATGGATCTACCTAATAAAAGAAGGAAAAAGACGAAGAAGAAGAAAAGGAGGAGAATTTGTGTGAGAAAGAGACTGGTGACAACAATCATTTCTCTACACAGAGAGAAACTCCAATGGAGAATTTTAAGGAAAGAAAGGGTAGCACCTACAGAGAGATGAATACAGACATGAAGAAGGGGAAGAGACATCTATCTCGGATTCATGAACGATCGGAACATGAAAGAGAAGCTGGAGTGTAGCGAGAAATCCTACAGTTCTTCCTTTAGTTTTCCTTATTTCTATGATTCAAACTTCTTTAAATGTTGATGAATGATTTAAATTCGGTGTTTACTTTTCCACCCATGAACTAAATCTTTTCTGGGTTGGAGTTATTTGGGTGGATGTTTATCATCTTTAATGATCATGATTTGAAATTGCCTATATGACTGTTTCATTCGATTTATGCCTATTTTAAATACATGCATGCAAGCTCTAGACATAATTGATTGTATGATGCATTCATAGAAGTATTTTTATTTTTGAAAAGGTTAAAAATACTGGATCTAGAATTTTATGATGTGAGTGAATATTTGACAAAATACTCGTAGCACTCTAGACATAGATGTTGTAAATTGTGCAGAGTTGTAACACCCCTAACCCCTATCCGTCGCCGGAACAAGGTCACGGAGCATTATCAGAGTTTACAAATCAATTACAAAAAATTTCATATCATTTACTATTCATATCCAATATCAATCATATCATCCTTTAAATGGGTCCTCGAGGCCCAAAATACACGTTAGAATCAAATTGGGACTAAACCGGAAACTCATAAATTTTTTTGCAAAATTTTAAAATTTTTCTTAGGCCCATGTCTTAGGCTGTGTGGGCATTCGATGTGAAGCACACGGTCGTGTCCCAAACCGTGTTCAAATTAGTGTAGCTACTAACTTGGGTCACACGGCCAGCCACATGACCATGTGCTAAGCTGTGTGGATAATTTAATTTTCAAAAATTAGGTGCAGGATTCACACGACTGAGACACATGCTCATGTCTCTACCCGTGTTACCAATTCTGAGTATTCTGTTTCTAAATTTTTAAAATGCAGGGGACACACGGCCAAACCACACGCTCGTGCTCATGACTGTGTGTCACATACTATTGAGACACATGCCATTGTGTCTACACGTGTGAACGAAAACAAGGTCATTTCCAAGCCTTATTTCTCACCCAAAATTTTCCTTATACCTACATTAATACTTGCATACATATACCAACCAATTCAAGATGTTAAAACCAAGTCAACATTAACATTATACTTGATATATCATCACATGTATTCAAACTTACCTTTTCAGAAAAAACCATATATGTGTTTACCATAATTCAATCTAACCATACCAAGCACACATATATTAACCATATTATAACCCCAGGTATATTCACTAAATATACCATTACTAGCCATTCCAATGGCTAGATTACAAACAACCATTTACATGCCAACATTTAGCCAAGTAAACCTATACATGCCATTATACCAAAACAAGTTTACTATTTATACCAAAATGAACTGAAGGATAGTGTGATGATGCTCGAACCGATTCTAACATTTATGAGCTTTCGAGCATTATAAAATAGAGAAAAGAAAACTGAGTAAGCATTTCAAATGCTTAGTAAGTTTGTATAATACGAAATTAACTTACCAATCATATCCATTTAAAGTAAGCATACAAACATGCCTCCAAAACTATGTGGCCAATTGCCTAGACACGTGCTCTCATCAAACAAGTTAGTCATGAAATTTACATGATTATCAAGAAAACAGAGATGAGCTCATCATACATCCATTTCTAAGTGTTTTAGGGATATTGAAGATATAATTCATTTAATTATCATATTTGCTCATATTAAGAATTTTGTCCGTTAAATCATTGAAATATCGATGGATACCCGGTAGTACACACAAGATGTACTTATCATTGATCCGTAAATTCTTATACGTGGTACTCTTTAGAGTACATAATTAATCATAAGAAGCTCACACAGAGCCATTTTGGAAAACTCACAAAGAGCCTATCGGGAAGCTTATTTGGGCTATATAATAGAAAGCTTAGAAGAGCCTTCACAAAGAACCATATCGGGAAGCTCACGAAGAGCCTATCAGGAAGCTCACAAATAGCCATGTAATGGGAAGCTCCGGATAGCCACATATTAGGAAGTTTAAGTGAGCACTATTGGGAAGCTCACAAAGAGCCAATTTAACAAGAAGCTCATAAAGAGCCTATAATTGGGATGCTCATAAGAGCTAAGGTGTGTCCACAAAAAATGTAGGATCACAACCTATCGAGAAGCTCCAAAGAGTTATAACGGGAAGGTCGCAAGAACCATATACAGGAAGCTCAAGAGGGCTAATACAGGATACTCTTTTGAGCTATGGTGTGTCTGCAACATATGTAAAACCACAACCAATACAGGAAACTTGTATCCATTAATTTTCATTTGTTCAAACAGAATTTAACACTTATCAGATATTATCAGATTTTCAATCAATTTCATATACATGGCAATAGTATAATTCACATAAACAACATTTAATTTAAACATATAAATGTATATAATTTTTGTTACACGAACTTACCTCGTCACTTGTTCGTATACGGAAATCTACTAATCCGATACTTTTTTTTCCTTGATCCAACTCAGTATTAGGCCTTTCGGATCTATATAAATGAATTTAACATCAATTTAATCCATTTCACATCCTAGGAAAAATTACCATTTTGCCCTTATACTTTCCATTAATGACAATTTCGTGTTTTTAACATTGGTACAGAGTAGCCATTATTTTCTATATCATTCTTTAACATATATATTGTTTGCATTCATGGATATACTCTTTATTTTCTTCAACAGGGTATGAGCACATCCAACATTGATTCTATGAAATGTTGGAGAACTTGCGGGCTATAAACAAAGCCAAGTGCAAAATACCTCGATAGGATACCTAAAGAGAAGTGGGCTCAATCATATGTTGGAGGTCTATGATACGAGCACATGATAACAAAACTAGCAGAATGCATAAATTTTGTATTGAAGGGAATGTGTCATTTGTCGATAACAACAGTGGTCAAAAAAACATATTTTCGCTTACAACTTTATTGCCAAAGCGAGTAAAAAAATATGTTAGACAAATAAAAGGCAGTCACATAAGATGTAAGGAGGTGATGGAAGATATTAGAGAAAATGCAGAAAGAACGAATTTTATGTTTGTAGTGTCATTCACATCCAAATCGAATGTTTCAGGTTATAGAGTTCTATAGACTCAAAGAAGGTATTATCGGGGGATCGTACCATGTATACCTAGGACGAAGGACCTGGGATTGTGGGAGATTTCAAGCACTTCGTTTTCCATGTGCACATGCAATTGCCACATGTGCCTCGGCATCTTTAGATTGCATGAGCTAGGTTGACAAAGTTTACAAACTTAAATACATATATAAAGTATGAAAATCTAAATTCCTACCGGTCCCAAATGAAAGTATGTGGTTACCTATCTCGAGCATTCCATTCGAATTGGTACCAAATATTACGTTGCATCGCAAGTCAAAAGATCGACCGAATTCTACCCAGATATGCGACAATATATATATTTGAGAGAGGATAGACTAATCAAGGTTATGTAGTTATTGTAGGAACCCAGGGCTAGTAAGCCAACATGTCCACCCTTGGGGCTATTTATGTAGTTATTGGTACCTGATTAAAACATTTATTCATTTTTTTTATAAACATGCAAAAAAACAAACAAATAAACAATTTGTTCATTTGTTCATTTTTTCCATTATTTCTCATTTTTTTGGTAAATTATAAATAAGTATATATTATTGATGTAAAGTACAGTAGAATACAATATAAACAATTTTTTTTATTTTTTTCGTTGATTGTAAATAAGTATAGTATTGAGAAGGCATACTATAGAATACAATACAAACAAAACTTTAATGTTTTTCATAGATTGTAAATAAGTATATATTATTGATATGAAAGAAATGTTGGGGGAAATTTGAAGTTTCCGGTTCGAAACGGCGGCGTATTGGCCTCAACCTTTAGCCGTCTTCCTTTTCTAGTCACCCTCCCACTCTCAGCCACTGTTGGGTGTTTTCATCAATCTTTTTGTTGCACACTGATATTTTACCCAAATCTCTCCTTCAAAGGAAAATGAATATCCTCCGAAACGCAATCAAATTGCACGTTTCGGTTCGAACGGTCAAGCCGACCCACGTCTTACCTTCATTCCTTCGCGAACCGCCGAAACGGTTCTCCACCGAACCGGATCAACAGCAACAACAGCCGCTACCCGACGCCTCCATCAATCAATTTCTGGATTCAGCTAGCAAAGGTTAATCCCTAGTACACCTCTTTTTTCGTTTTTTTCTCAAGCCTCTCAACTGAGGCTTCAATGCTTTAGGGTTTAGGGTTTATCTGCAATCCCCCTTTTTCCCCCTGAAAGTGTTTAACCTTTTGGAACTCATTTAGGTTTTGTTTATGGGAAACTCTTTGGAATCACAAAGTATACAATGAAGAGCGATATAATCAGCTTGCTTGAAGGGTGTAATCTAACGCCTGATGACATTAAAGTCAGCTACAGCCGCAGCCTTTTCCCTGTTGCGATGTAAACTTTTTGGTTTATTTATTTACTTTTTTTATTTCAAATATACAATTTATCTTGAGTACATATTTTGGAAATTGGAATTTCTTTAGATTTTTGAAACGAGTGGTTTTTTTTTTTTTTTGGTTTAAGTTAATGTCTGAGTTTTTTTTGTTTGCAATTAGGATGTTGCGGTTCCCGTCACCTTCTGCATTTAGTAATGCAGCAAGGACAATTAGGAGGTTTGATCGGCTATACCGGTTGGATAGGGTAAGTTAAATTTGATTGTCAATGGTCTTACAAGGTCTGATTGCTGATGTTTAGTGTGCATTATTTATATAACAGGTTGATACTTCTGATTGGGATATAGTTATGCCATACAATGGGAAAACTGTAAGTCAAAGATTCATGGTTTTATAGTACTTGTTATTGTTCAGTTGGTTGGTTTTTTGACATTTTGAGAAATTGTGTTATTATATGTTATTATTGTTATTATTAGCTATAGGCATTGTAAGTCTCAGTAACTGAGCTTAGTCATAGGATTACTTACAGCATCAAACTATTATATACATGATATAGTATAGTTGTGTAGTTATGTATAGATTTTTGGACTCTTTGAAAAACTTTCAGCTTTCTTGCTGGACAAATTGAAACTCTGGTATTGTTCAGTTACTGGGTTTTTGACATTTTGAGAAACTCTGTTATTAGGTTATTCATCAGCAAGATGCATAGTCAGTTTTGGTAATTGAGCTTAGTCACAGGATTACAAGATGAAACTATTATATAAATGAAATTAGTATAGTTGTGGTAATGAATAGACTTTTTGGTTCTGAAAAATTGCGGCATTCTTGCTGGCCAAAATAATCTTTACGGTATTCACAACTAGTAGTGGCATGCAGGATTTGTCTTTTTATAATGATATTTGCTTTGTTGGACCTTAAGGTTTAAGCTTTTATTTTGACCTGTTTTTTTTTTTAAGGGTCTAAGTTGATTAAGATTTAAAAGAGAGCTTCTACCTTAATCAATTAAGAGCCTTTCCTTAAATTTTGCATCATTGGGTATAAACATTGTCCAATCGTTTTCATCTTAAAACCTTTTTATGGCATTTATAAAAACTTTTAGCTTACACATGAAGGCTATAATCGTACATGAGTTTGACTAAAATTTTCAGGTAGTACTGCAAGGACTTCCCCGAAGTGCGGCTTTAGAGGATGTTGAGCGTTTCCTTTCTGGTTGTGAGTATGACTCATCCTCAATCCAGACGGTTACATTTACGAGACCTGGATTCACCAACCTTGTCAGATTAACAACTGTGCAATTCCCCTCTCATATCGAAGCAATGAACGCATGCATTAGCAAAAACAGAAAAATCTGTCTCAATAATCAAATCTCTGTCCGAGTTCTTTATTAAAAACTTAAGTCTTTTAGGGGGGATTGCCTAAAGATTGACCACCACAACAGTAGGCTTCCTGGTCCAAATTGAACTATGTGAAATTTTTGCCTGTTTGGTGTTTTGTGCACGCATTGGACTTGTTTATTCATTTGTTTGGTTAAGTACTTTCAGTGCTGGACTTTTATTTGTTGGTTATCGAAATCATATTGGTAGGAAATAATGAAAGATTGCACTTATCTCATTTTGGTGATTCTTACTACCTTTCTTTCTTGTTTCTTGATGGGGGATTCTTTCATATGATATCATCATCCTATTGTGATAGCCATTTTAAACTATTTTTATCCATATCCTACTCACAAAGATGGTTGTTAGGCTGGTGGTAAATTTGAGAGGAAAATTCGAACCCATGGTAGCCAGATAAACCATTCCAGTCTCTTGGATATATCCCGGCTGCCAGTGATTTATTCATTTCAGTTAGATGTGAACTCTAGATTTTAGACTTATCATTTGGGTAAGTTGGGTTTGTTTCTGATTGGATTTTGGATTTTAAAAATTTGGAGTCATTTAAGGCTCAGATCAATTTCGGGTTGGTATCATTTTGAGTATAGGCCATTTCAAGTTTTAGGTTATCTGGTTTTTTCAATAAAATTTTTCGAGTTAGATCATCTCTGAGTTTGGTTTTATGGATTTGCATCATTTGTTCGGATGGGGTGATTTTAGATACTAAGTTTGGATAAATTCGATTTACTCGAGAAAGACCTTGAATTTTCTTACATCTAACCCAACCTCGATGTTTTCTTACACCTTCAAAAGGCTAGGCAACAATGAGCTAATTATATTTTGTATCAAATAGAGTAACCCTATAGCAACAAATTAAATAACACGGTAATCTTATGCAGTGAAAAGCCAGAAAAACCATAATGGAATGATCTTTATAACTGTATCTGGTTCCAATAAAGAACTTGAAAGCTTTCAAAAGAAAGTATCATCAATATCTTCCTCGGGCATTTCCAGCACGTAACCTAAAATTTTCATATGGTCTACCAAGCAACTCAAAACACCAAGAATCCCCTTCACCTTAGTATTCGATTTATCTTCTGCTCTAAACCTATAAAGTTCATTCTTAATTTCAATCCAGCTATACCCGGTAATCGTTTTGAGTCCCCTATCTTTCATCACTTTACGCACTCTAGCCGCCTCATCCCACCGCTTTGCGCTAGCATATAAACTTGCCAACTGAACATGGGTTGCTGCACACTCGGGTTCTAATAATAGCCTGCTCTCGGCGGCCTTTATCCCAATCCAAATGTTCCCATGAAGCCTGCAAGAAGAAAGCAAAGAACCCCATATAACAGCATTGGGACGAATAGGCATCTTTAGAATAAAATCTAGAGCCTCTTGTAATAATCCAGCTCGGCCGAGAAGATCCACAACACATGAATAATGATCCATTGCGGGCTTGACACCGTGTATAATCATTGAATCAAAACAAGCACACCCTTGTTCGACAAGACCGGCATGACGGTAAGAAGAGAGCACTCCAAGAAATGTGATAGCATCCAGCTTTATTTTCTCATCTTTCATCTTTCCATAAAGTTCAACAGCTTCCATTGCAAAACCATGTTGAGCGTACCCTGCGATCATTGAATTCCAAGACACAATATCTTTATTACCAGCCATCTTCTCGAATATAAATATTGCATCTTCAATGCTCCCACATTTACAATACATAGAAATAAGAGCATTGCAAATATAAATATAGGAATCAAAACCCATTTGAATGACTTGACAATGAGCACTTCTCCCTTGCCCCAAAGCTCCACTACCCGTACAAGCTCTCAAAAGACTTGTCAACGTGAAATCATTTGGTTTTAAAGTTGAATTCTTCATCATATTATATAGCTCCAAGCACATATCAATTTGCCATCCTTGTGCGAATCCAGCAATAATAGTAGTCCATGAAACTACATTTTTCACGGGCATTTCTTCGAACGCCTTATAAGCCTTCTCCAACTCCCCGGATTTTCCATAGAAAGCAACCAAAGAACTTCCTACGTAAACGTTGCTGAAAACCCCAGTTTTTATTGCTAAGCAATGATACTGAATTCCACCGCAAAGGTTATGTTTTGACCCGCATGAACTTAAAGCATTTGACAACACAATTGGATTAAATTTGGAATTCTCTTTATTTGTACAAGGAGGCTTTAGAATTTCATTGAAGAAAACTGGGAGATTTTCTGTTGGGGAATCTGAAAAACCCAAATCGTTGAAGCAATTTTGGGCAGTAAATTGATCTGAGTCAGTTTCTAAAAAATCTTGGATGAGACGAAGATGGTTTTGGCGGGAAGTGAAATGGGTTGATTTCGAGGATATAAAAATGTCCTTGATTCTCAAAGCTCTGTTTAGTTTGTTGCTTGGAGGATTCAGTTTTAGTTTGTAAGAGGAGAATGGACTGGATTGAGAAAGAAAGAAGACGACAGACTTCAAAGTGAACCAAGAGTTCCTTTGGATAATTGATTTGAAGAAAAGTATATTCATGGCTAAAAGAGCCCATGAACGTTTGGACTTTTCAACAACTCACGTCCGGGGAGAAAACACGGGCGTTAGTGGTTTTATTATTAGTTTGCGGATTTTTAACTTAGTTGACAATATTACGATCCGACTACTCCAAGAATACTCATCCATAAACCACATAACGGTTTATGGAAAGTTGAAGAATATGGATTTCAGTGTACTTAACACGTCAGTTTTAAGGGTCAGAGGGATGATGAGCATTGTATCTAGTATTTGTTTGAACCTTACAATTCAGTTTCAATCTTGGAAATTCCGTCGAAATCTAAATTCGATTTGATAATAAATAAGGGACAAAAGTAATATATTTATGCTATGGTGTATTTTTTTTAGTTAGAATAAATCAATTTTTAGTTTGAAAATATATTATTTTTTACAACCGTTTTTATTTTTAAAAAATCTCAAGTTAAAAAAAATTTTTTTTTGGTAGATAAAGAAGCTAAATACATTTAACCATAACAGGAATTATATCTGACACCAACACTGTCTTGTAAAATCTCCATCTAGATCATCTTGAAGGAAACATTATAAATTCTCAAACCAAGAGGAACATTTCTTCTTAATGTTGCCATAGAATCTGCAGCCATATTCATTGTACGTGGAGTAAGCATTACATTCACATGCCAATCCCTCGCTAATAGCTCTATGACGATTCATGCTAGACTGTCGTCTGTCTCCTCTATCTGACCATTAAGCATATTGATCGTAATCAAACAATCACTTTCCACCAATACTTACTTTAAGCCTCTTTTCCAAGCTATATCCAAGTCGTCCATGATTGCCCATAATTCTGCATCAAGTACAGAACAAACACCTATATTCCGACTATAACTAGTAACCCATTTACCTTGATGATCCCTAAACAAACCCCCAACAGAGGCTCAACCAATAATCAAGTGCCTTGATCCATCCATATTCAACTTGCACCAATCACTAGGTGGCGGCTGCCAACTAGTACAAGACATTGCTGGATCATTCTACTGATTTCTCCAATTGTTCATCAACGTGACTGATTTCGCAAAGGCAATAATTCCAGCAACCCCAATCAAAGCCTCACCCAATTCTCTATTAAAGAGCGAGTTGTTTCATCGTTTCCATATTCTCTAGGTTATAATCCCAAATAAAATATTCCAACAGACACCTTGGATAATAGCCTCATTAAAATCTAAAAGATTTTTTATCAAGCATTCTTCCAAATTTAATGAAAGAAAATATCCAACTTGCCTGATGGTACAAATTTTACCCATACATTTTGAGCTACCAAGCAATCTCCCACCGCATGCAAAGGTGTTTCAACCTTACTCCCACATCAATCAAAAAAATGGCTACCAGCCATTCCCCTCCTACACCATTCTGAATTGGGTAGGAGTCGATTGTGTAATAGAAGCCAAAGGAACTTCCGAACCCTCTAAGGAGCATGTAATTTCCATATTAACTTCCATGTTTGATTTCGTAAGGGCCAATCACCATGTGTGTATTTACTATATCCACTAGTTATTATGCATTTGCCATTATCTGTTAACCTCCACGCTCTTTGGTCTTGCCCTAGATCATCTTTTGGGGGATGAATACCTGCAATATACAAGAGAATTTCCCTTGGTAGATCCCTTTCAAAGTACTCCCAGTTCCATTCCCCTTCTAATGTTACCATTGCATATACTGTGGCATCGTGAAAAATAGGTCTTGCATTAGTGCAATAGTTGGATAAAGGTCCCAAATCTTTAATCCAATGATCAATCCAATACCTTACTCTCCTACCGTCTCTTACACACCAAAAAAGGCTACTCCGAAGATCAGCCTAAACACTTGAAATAGATTTCTAAGTAAAACTACAGCATCTTCTTTTAATGTTATGTGGACAATCCTCATCAATTTTATATTTAACTTAAGTATCCTGACCCACAAGGCATCTTTCTGTAACAGAAAATTGCAACTAAGTTTAAGAAGGAATTCCTTATTTTGATACTGAGTTCACTTTAGTCCCAATCCCCCCTGGTCTAGTGGTAGACAACATTTTTCCCAACCGACTAGTGTTCTTTTTCGAGAAATATTACTCGACCCCCAAATAAATTGACCAATAAGCTTTTCAACATCCTTGCAAACACCCAATGGGGTAAGAGCCGACTGCATAAAATAATTGGGAATTGATTGTTGCTAAGGTAACCCTACCTGCTAATGACAGAAGTTTCCCTTCCCATCCAAAAAGTCACTTCCTCAGTTTCTCAATCAAAAATGCATTAGTACCTTTTGTAACTCATGAGTGTAGTAGAGGAACACCTAGATACTTGCTGAGATCATCCGTTCTTGTCACTCCTAAGTATTTACTTATCTCATTTGCTACTGAATTATCCATCATGGCTGAGAAATAAATTTGAGACTTTTGATTATTGACTTTATGCCTTGAGAAATAATTGAATTATGTTAGTATTTCCTTGACAATTCTAGCCTGTTCAAGCTTTACTTTACAAAAGAGCACAAGATCATCCGCAAAAAATAGATTAGATAACCTAGGTCCATCTACAGAAAACTACATAGATTTCCATAATCCTTCTTCAATTGCTTGCCGCACCCCTTGAGTTGGTATGAATTTAGGAGAAACCTCTCTATTCCACAATACTTGCATTGAAGATGTTGTTGTATAATTCATAACTAAATTACAAATTATTGATGGAACCCAGCAGTCTCAAGAGTATCCTTTAAGAAATCCCATCAAATTCGGTCATAGGCTTTCTCTAAGTTTGTTTTTATCGCCATCCAACCAATCCTATCTTTCGAAGTGCACATCATATGTATAGCCTCTTAAGCGATTATGATGTTGTCCATAATTGAGTGACCCGACACAAAACTGACTTGGTTTGGAGACGTAAGCTTCATCATGATTATTTGTAGCCTATTGACTAAAGTCTTCGTAATGATCTTTTATAACACTAAATAGAGGCTGATTGGTCTGAATTAAGAAAAAGCCTCTGGATTATTCACCTTTGGTAGTAACACTAGCAAGGTTGTATTCAGACTTAGATTCAAAGGTTGACCCGCAAACGCATCTTTTACTATACGACACATTGAGGGGCCAAAAATATTCCATTGGCTCTAAAAAAACTTTGCATGTAGCCCATCAATTCCCAGTGCCTTCAACAGTGCCATACTATCCAAAGCTTGTAACAACCCGTTTTTAGTGAAATCGAAATAGTGGTTTCGGGACCACAAATCTGAGACAGAAAAAAATTATTTTAATAATATTGCATGGTCTGCATTATGATAGGAAAGACATATGAAAATTTTGATAAGAAAATTTTACTGATTTCATGTTTAATTATAGAAAGGACCAAATTGCATAAAATGCAAAAGTTGAGTTCTAATAACTATAAGTATCAAAGAGCTATGGAATTCAAAACTTGAGGTCCTTATATGGTAACTAGACCATTAAGAAAATGTAGTAGATATTTTTTGTAACACCTCTTAACCGTACCCAAGACCGAGATAGAATACGAGGCATTACCGAACACATACACAGTCATTCATGTAAAAATCGGGCCATAAAATTTTCTTCCAAATTAAAAATTTTCAAACACATGTATATCATCCCTTATACGAGACTTCGAGGCGTAAAACATACATCGAGGTGGTTCTGGACTAAATCGAGAACTTCGATAAACTTTGGATGACTTAGCAAATTTCTTGCTTTGGAGAGTCACATGCCCGTGTGACTTGGGACATGCCCGTGTCCTCAGCCCATGTAACTCTCTGTTTGTGACATCAACAAAACAATTTCAACCACACGGCCAGGCCACACTCCCGTGTGCTAGGCCGTATCCTCCACACGTTTAATGTAACATCCCGAATTAGGGCCTAGTCAGAATAGTGGTTTTGGGACTACAAATATGATGTTAAAATAATTATTTTATGATAATTATGAGGTCTAGGGTATGAAAATAAGCATGTGTTAAAGTTTCATGAAGAAATTCTATGTTTAAGGTGTCCAATTGGAAATTAGGGACCAAATTGAATAAATTGCAAAACTTTGATTCTAGAAGCAATTTGTATGAAATTTCTTTGGAATATTAATTAGAGGTCCTTATAGAGTAATTTCACCAATTTCAAGTTTTTGGACAAAAATGGGCATGCGTGAAAAATTTTGGAAGTTTAGTAAGGAAGTACATTTTGGTCATTTGGTAATAAACTAAATAAAAAGGGAAAAATCAAGCTAAAATCAGCTCATTTTCTTCTCCATGCTGCCGAAATTCTAAGGGTCTCCATAGCTAGGGTTTTCAACATTTTCAAGCTCAATAGTAAGTGCTCCCTAACCTCATTTTTAACGTTCTTCGTATTTTTGAGACCATCGTAACGTGCTCTCTTTATTTCTACCCATATTTCAAGCTAGGGTTCATGTTCAAAAAATTTACCCATGCATGAGATGTTTGTGTTTTGATGATTTTTGGAGGAATATAAGGGTTTAAAGGATGGTAAACAACATTTACTAAGTAGTTTTTCATGGAAATGGCTTAAGGGACCATTTTGTAAAAGTTGTAAAAATGGGTAGGAAAATGTGAAATGAAAGAAAATGTGGGCTGCTATAGGCAAGAAAAATATTCGTCTAGGCTTGGGTAACTTAGAAATTTCATGCATTTCATTATACGAGCCTTAGGAATAAATTGTAAAAGTGTGAAAGGTTAGGGCCAAATTGGTCATTTTGCTCGGGAGTGAGTTTTAAATCCTAAAATAAAAAATGTGATGTATTAATAGTCAAATTTTATTGATATAGACCCCAAGGAACCAATTCCGGAGGTTGACCATAGAAAACGAAATATTTCTGAATAACTGAAATACGAAACCGAAGTAATTACCAAGTAAGTTCATATAACCCGAAGTAAAATCTTAATATACTTAAATATGCATGTTCTTGAATGTATGAAAAATTAGATATTCGTTGCATGATAATCCATGAAATGTGGTAGTGTAATTGAAAAGATGATAAATGTCCCGGTTGAAATAGAAAGAGAAATCCGATGGATAAATTATGGCTTACATGACATGAGATCTTGCATGTGTTACAGAAAAGGATTTAGCCCAAATGGGTAATCCGATGATCTCAAAATGGAAAGGATCTATCTCGGATGGGTGTTGCTTGAGTGATTGAGCCTCCCGAAGAATATGGGTGCATTAAGGATTTAGCCCGGACGGGTAATCCGATTTGAGGACTGAATTTAGCCTGGACTGGCAATTCAGATCCTTGCTTATGAGAGAAATTATCGTTAAAAGGGATTTAGCCTGGACTGGTAATCCCAAAATTTGTCTATGAGTTACTACTACAAGGGATTTAGCCAGGACTAGTAATCCCACCGTAAGATATAAGGTTCACGAGAGTGCATACTCGAGATGATCACTTGTATGACTTGATGGTAAATGGCTATCCATCGAGATTTTTGAGAAAGTTCAACGGGATTACATGAGAAATAAAGAATGAAAATATTGAATTGATGAGCTCATCTAAGACTAATGACATGATGTATTGTTATGAAACTAACTTGATGATTGAATGCATGTCATAGGGAAACTGTTTCATGCTTGATGGAATTATTGCCTAAATATGGTTGTATGCTAATTAACCGGTAAGTTTACTTTCCAGTTATCCGGACTTACTAAGCAGATAAATGCTTACCCCATTCTCTTTTCCTTGTCTTACAAAGCTCGTGGACTCGAGAAGATTGGAAGACGGTTGGAGAATCAACACACTATTAACTTGTCCTGTTTGGTATATAGATACTTTCATTTTGTTTAATGGCATGTATAGGATTTTTGGTTATTTTGTTATACGTGTCTTTTGGCTAGCTAATGCAATACAGCAAAACAGGTTTCTAGTAGCGTTTTTTTGGCCTTACAAGCGCCGCTAAAATTATTTGCGGCCCTTTTACAAGCGCCGCTAAAAATAACGCTGCTAAAGATCATAACTTTTAGCGGCGCTTTATTGAAAATGCCGATAAAGAACGTGACCTTTAGCGGCGCTTTCTGTACAAATTCCACTAAAGGTCACGTTCTTTAGTGGCACTTTTATCTCAAACGCCGCTAAAAATGTATGTTCTTTTGCAGCGTTTTTGGTAAAAAAAATGCCACTAATTTTAGCAGATTTCTAATATCCTAATTCCATTCATATACAATCCTTCCTGCAACATCAAATCCAACCAATAATAGCAAATCTAAATGATACTTCAAAAATTCAACGAAAGATATATTTATAAATGAAATAACAAAATATTCTTACAGTAATGTTAAAAGTTATATTATTAAATCATTCTTACAATAAGGAAATAAACGTCTAAGATGGTGGCTTCTGGGACTGCTAAAACATCTGTATCATATTCTGAAGTTGTAGCTGGAGTTTGTTGTATTTTCTATTTTGCTCTGCTTCCCTCGCTGCTACCTCTTCTTTAAGTGATGCTGCCTCCGCTTTAAGTTGAGCAATTTGCTCACCTGTGCTCGCTTGCATCTAAGCCATTTGATATTTTAACCTCTGAACTTCAGCTTGAGTTTCACTCCCCAAAGGCATGTATTGCTTCAAGCTGGATCCAAAATATTGGGTTGGGTTAACACCAGATCCTTTAATTCGAACCCGACCATACATTTCAGGACTCAAAACTTCAGTAATAATTCTGTTATCAATGTCCTCAAGATTAATAGAACTATCACTCGAAGTAATCGCTTCATACTCCGCCTTTTTATCCTTTAGTTTCTCCTAATAAATCAATCAAAGAGTTAGAAACGAAATATATAATAATAAAAAATGCAACATAACATTATTTAAAACTACTAATGACGAATTAAACCATTATAATTAAACATTATAAATATTTAAAATAAATCAAATTTTATTAAGTAAATATACCATAATTTCTCCAGCTTCTGAAGTAATTGGAGATCCTTCTTTTTTCTTATGTGTAATGTCAAAAAGCTGAAGGCGTCCAACTTTTTGATAGGACGAGAGTTCTTACAATATAGTAGTAAAAATATTATTTAATAGAAAGTAATTAATATTTGACACAATTAATAAATTCAAACTATCTCGACCTCAGCTACACAAGCAAAACTTTTTGACCCTGCTGTATGCGTGAATTTTTGTTTTTGCCTGCTGCTTGTTCCAACTCGCTCACGGTCCTACATTATGAAATTATTATTACGTATATAGTAAATACTATAAACTGAAATAATTATAAGAGTTTGGAAGTACGTAATACCTCTCCTTTCTTTGAATTCTAGAATCTAACCGCATCTTCCCATTGATACCTCAGCATCCCCAACAAGACATTACGCAATTTCTCTTCGAGGCTTATATCTTTCTTAAAATATTCTTTCTTTAAAGTGCTTTTATGGTCTCTCCATTTTTTCCCAATGCCTTCTTGATATAAGTGGACCTCCAAAGAAAATCTCTCCTAAAAAAAACACAAGTTTAGAAAGTAAATATAAATGAAACTTAAACCAAAGTATTATAAATTACATTCATGTTTTGTTACCTTAATATTATCGGGAGCTTGATTTTTGTTACTATTAGGCATTTGATGCCATGATTCATAGTTGATAGGCAACATATTGGCATTTCATGCTATAATGCCCAAATATCCTGCTAAAAGTCGAGCTTCTGATCCAACAGGCTAACCAAGATTGTTTCTAGATACTTTGACACGCTCGACAGGAGTTAACTCGTATAAATCTTTAAGCAGCATACGTCCTCGACCTCTGCGCGTCCCACCATTTTCAGTTGAAAAATGATATATTATAATATAAGAATTTGAAAAAGAAATCAATAATAAAAGTCAACACACATGTAAATTAAATTTAACATTACTTTGAATTTCTACAGACTCGTCAGGTGTTTCCGGAACATTCGAAGATCCAATGGTAGTCTGTTGTTCACTATTTGTTGCTTCCGAATTTGGAGTATTCTAAACAATACTTAGATCTCGTAATCTTCTTCTAGGCATTTTTCCTGCAATACACATAAAATAGTTGAAATTTTAGTAACTAGTTACAATAATAATAGTACATATAAAATAGTTGAAATATTTAACAAGATTAATATTTAAATTATAATATTACATATAATTAAAAAATCGTAAAATCTTACTACATCATTATTCGTAAATATCTTCATCCACATCATGGTGAACCCATTGATGTTGTGTACTAGTACTAGGGATATTTTTATCTGAGTTTTGTTCTGGAAAAGGCAAAGTTTCTGATCTTTCGACGATGTCATCTCTACTTCCATTGCCCATGTCAAACAAGTCTCTATGGGTGTTCCGGAGTACAACTTACCAACCCTCATCAGTTGGATCTTTCGAATAAAAAAAATTTTTTCACTTGAGAAGAAAATACATACGACTCGTCCATCAATTGTTGTCTAGTGTGAATCAAACGAGAGAAATTAACCATTGTAAAACCAAATTGATCTTTTTTAATTCCACAAGCAGTATTAACATCATCCCAATCACATCGAAATAAGAAAACTTTCCATTTGCCATAGTAACCCAACTCAATAATTTCAGTAAGAATCCGTAATACTCCACATTTCCCTCAATAGGATTACTGTCCCTAGCACTAGCATAACTTGTAATTGAAGAATTAATAACAATTCCACAATTTTGAGTTCTCCTCATTCTCTCGCAATATTTTGTATGAAATCTGAATCCATTGATGAGGAAGGCACTATATCTTTTTACTACTCTATTCGGACCTTGGGAAAGCCATTTAACTTCGTCATTGATGTCCTTTCCACTCCAAACCTATTGAATTGAAAGTAAATTGAGTAATTATAGATGTATTAAGTAAAAACATTATTATTTGATTAACTAAATTTCGTAATTATGTCTAACTTATTAACTTCAGTTACATACCGTTTGGCTTAACCATTCATGAAAAGATTCTATGAATAACTTATTAATCTCTCGATGTTGTAATATTCAGGAGCGTGAACGAGATCTTAAGATTTGTTTGTACTCACTATATTAAAAAGAAGTTTTAATTGGTTAGAAGATAAACAAATCAAAAAGATGAATATTTATCAAATTTTAGAACTTACTTGCATAATGGTTCAATTGAATCGTGGTGAAAAAGAACATATCGATGTGGTTGTATCCAAGATATATCATCTAATTCTACAATTTCAACTTTGCCGATTGGTTCTCCGTAAATTTGGAATAAATAAATTTCGGCCAAGTTATGATCATTGAGCCCAACATTTCTACTTGGTCTATTCAATCGTGTTTCAACATCTTCTAAATATCTAGAACAGAAGGTCATACACTCCTCTGCCAAGTAGCCTTTAGCAATTGATCCTTTTGGATAACGCTTATTACGACAATAAGACTTCAATTTGCTTAGGAACTTAAACACGATATACAACATTATCAAAAGTTGTAACTAAATGTATAGAGGTGAATGAATGAATACTTTACAAATAAATTAGCACCTTTCTATAGGATACATCCATCGATAGAAAACCGGTCCACCAAGTATTGCTTCATGAGGGAGATGGATTAGCAAGTGCACCATAATAGTGAAGAAGGAAGGTGGAAAGATCTTCTCCAAATTGCATAAAGTCAAAGCGGCTCGATCTTGTACTTTCTCAAGTTCTTCAACATCCAAAACTTTGCCACAAATAGCTTTCATTATATTGGATAGTTCAATTATACAGGACGTCACCTTTTTTGACATACAACACCGTAAAGCAACTGGCAGTAAATCTTGCATCAAGATGTGATAATCATGTGATTTTAATGAATATAGTCTTCAATCTTTAAGACTCACACATCGAGATATATTTGATGCATACGCATCTGGGACCTTTATATCCTTCAACACCATGCAGAACACTTTTTTCTCTTCCTTTGACATTGCAAAAATAGAAAGCGACAACTGATATTTACCATTCAGAAGTACTTGGGGATGAAGATCACGCCGAACTCCCATGTCAACTAAATCAAGTCGACTCTGAAGATTGTCTTTTGATTTTCCATCGACATTCAAAATTATCCCAATCATGTTCTCGCAAACATTCTTCTCAATATGCATGGCATCAAGATTGTGGTGTAAAATGTTGTGCTCCCAATAAGGCAACTCAAAAAAAAATACTCCTTTTTTTCCACAAGTCTGCCTCATTAGGATCATCCTCTTCATCAGGTTCATCATCAGATTCATCCATCGATCTTTTTTTTGTTTGCATGTTAGGTGATTGATTCATCTTCCCATAACTAAAATTGATATCTTTTAACATAAACAAGATTTCAGATCCAATTGTCTGCTCAGGAGCTCCTCTGTACTCTTCAGTACTATCAAATAGAGTCTTCTGAAATCTAAATTTATGATTTCCATCTAACCACCGACGATGCCCCATATAAGAGAACTTCTTCCTATTATACAACCACTTCGAACAAGTTTGCGCAGCACAACAAGGACCAGCATAACGTCCTTTAGTACTCCAGCCAGATAAATTGGCATAAGTCGAGAAATCATTAATTGTCCACAACAAAGCTGCACGTAAATTAAAGTTCTTCTTTCTCAATACATCATATATCTCAACACCCGACCATAACTATTTTAACTCTTCAATAAGTGGCTGCAAATAAATGTCAATATAATTTCTAGGACCTTTCTCTCCAAGGATAATCATAGATAATATAAAAGAAGTTTGCTTTATGCAAATCCATGGAGGCAATTTGTAAGGAACAAGCACGATAGGATAAGTACTATACGAAGTACTCATGATTTTAAAAGGATTAAAGTCATCAGCTGCTAGCCCAAGCCTCACATTCTGAGGATCGTTTGCAAAGCTTGGAAAGTTACTCTCAAATGATTTCCAAGCTAAAGAATCCGTAGGATCCCTTAATAATCCATCATCGGTTCGTTGATCATTATGCCACCTCATATAATCGGCTGTCTTTGACAACATGAAAGCCTTTGAAGTCTTGGTATTAGGGGAAAATATTGCAAAATCTTGGCTATCTTCTTTCTTAATTGTGCCCCACCTTCATCCACATTCACATCTTCTGTATTCCTATTCATCCAACGAGAATTACCGCAAACATCACAAGACTGTTGGTTTTTCTGATCACCCCAGTACAACATGCAGTCATTTGGGAAACTATGAATTTTTTTCGTACCCAAGGCCCAAATCTTTTATTAGTTTCTTCATATCTTGACAAGACTGAGGGATTTTTGCAAACGGAAACATATCTCTCAAAAACTCTAGCAGCATTGTAAAAGAGTTTTCAGTCCACCCTCCCAAACATTTTAAGTGAAATAGACGAATACAGAATGATAATTTTGAATATTTTGATCCCTCGTAAAGTTCTTCATTCATTTTATTAAGTAAATTGTAGAATTTCGCCGCTTCTTCATTTGGCACCTCATCAGGTGCACTTGTTCCTGTTTCGGTAAAATCATTTTCACCAATATTACAATCATTGGATGCAATAAAGTCAGGTGGAAACGGTTGCTCACCATGACTGTGCATATTAAATGCATTCCGTAACATACCTTCCATGTCATCTTGTCTAACATACTAATGGTAAGCAGTAACAGGATAAGTTAGATTAGATGTTCTACTAGATGTACACTCTCCATGGAAAATCCATTTTTTATACCCTCGAATAAAGCCATCAACAATTAGATGTTTGTAGACAACTTTATGAAAATGCCAATTGATGTTGCCACACTTCTTACACGGGCAAAGAATCATATTCTCTTGGCTTGCATTTTGAAATGCAAAATTTAAAATAGTTTGTACTCCATTTTGATAGTCATTGCTTACCCTAACAAATTCATCCAACTCTTATCCATTTCGTTATTCTTGAAGTCTAAAATTGACAATAAATTGCGGGTACTAAAATAGATAATACATATCAAGTATAAAGTATCTAATGGGTATAAACTAATTCAGGTAAGTTGCGGGATTTTCAAGTGTATATTTATGTATTACGTAAGTTAAGTAAGTTTTGTAAGTTATGATATGATATACATTTATGTAAGATATGTAAGTTATGATATGATATACATTTATGTAAGATATGTAAGTTATGATATGATATACATTTATGTAAGGTATGTGAGTTATGATATGATATACATTTATGTATTTTGTAAGTTTTGTAAGTTATTAAATGATATATATTTATGTATTATGTAAGGTATATAAGTTAATCATTTATAAATATGAACGAATTTAAATAAATTTTAAATTTATATTTTAAACCAAATCAAATTTAAATAATCATAAAATATATATTATATTAAGCTTAAATCGAACTCAACTCACAACATCAATAAATTACTTCTTCATTCACTAAACAGAACCTTATGTTTTCAGCTGGCAGTGATGGAGATTATTGACATTATTATAAGATAATAGCTTTAGAAAATAAAAAAAATAAAAAGAAGATTTAGGGTATATTTTATGTGATATTTGCATGTGGCCTTCTCAATAGTTTAGGCCATTATTATATATATCATTCCAATTTTCAATGTATTTTTTATATTTATAATATATTTTTATTCAATTTTTTTTAAAAATAGTGTAATATAAATAAAGATCGAATATTAAATTTTTAAATAAAATTAAATTCAAGACTTAAAAAATCTAGAAACTAATTTCATACGCTGTCTCTAAAATCTAAAAATTTAACAGTGTTAACAATTGAACTTGAATTTTTAAATTCAAAAATAAAATGATTAAATTCCTGAAAATAAGAGAAGCAAAAACTTGAAAATGATTAAATATTTAATCTAGAATTGAGTTAGAAAATATAGCAAGATAAAATAATTTGAAAATAAATAAAAAAATTGGAACTACACGTGACATTCTGTCTTAAGTTATTTCAAAGATTAACCTTTGATT
The DNA here is from genome assembly GCF_007990345.1 of Gossypium hirsutum. Taxonomy (NCBI): domain Eukaryota; kingdom Viridiplantae; phylum Streptophyta; class Magnoliopsida; order Malvales; family Malvaceae; genus Gossypium; species Gossypium hirsutum. The sequence continues at coordinate 47,683,912 of NC_053436.1, read as the reverse complement.
AGGATATTAAACTTGTTAAGTCTTTCTTTTAATTTGCATTTATTAATTTAACTAAACATTGTTCTTTTGGTAACGGCAAGTTTATGCTTAAAAGCTATGCTTTATTTTGAATAAAAAGTTTAACTTAAATGATAAAACGGATGATAATATTTGTGATAAAACGAACGAGAATATTTCAATAATAATTTAAATTTAATTATAAAAATATATAAAATATTTTATTAAATATTTTTATAGGAGATGGGACATATGATGCTAATAATTAAATTTAATAAAAATCGTGATAGAAATATAGAAATATTAAATCACAAATTACAAAAATATGATAAAAAAAATCATCTCCCAAGCATACATGTAGAATTAAAAGGTTGCAAATTGAGCAAAAAATGATCCCTTTTACAGAATTAATGTAATAAGAACATAGGCATTGGAACTAGTAGCAAAGATGCCCAAGCGAAGCGAGGCAAATGAAGTGGAAGTTGGTGTACATGTGCAAACATGTGTGTGATATCTAGAAACTGTCGATTTTAATCTCAAGGCTGAGAAAGGTATATATGATAAATTTTGATGAACCAAAGTCTTGTACTTGATGTGACACCCCTAATTTGACCCTAGTCGGAAAGTGGTTTCGGGACCACAAAACCGAGTTACAAAAATAATTAATTGTTATATTCTATGCTTATTATTTGTGAATAAGTATGTGTGAAAATTTCATGCTTTAATTTTGTTATTTGGATGTGAAATTTAGCTAAAAAGGGCATATTTGAGAAACTTTAAAAATATGATAGGCAAATGTCCAAGTGATTAAAATGTTAAACTACTAAAGTTGTGGGTTTGCATGTCAAATTACCCAAAATTTGACTAGTGGCCGGCCATGCTATGGGTTAAAAGGTATTATAAACCTTTTATGTTAGTGTTTTATGTTAGGAAAAATAAAATAAGGAGCATGGGCAATATAATAATAATGGTTAGTAGGATGATAAAAAAAAGGTTCTCATTTTGCTCTTCTTGACCGAAAAATCAAAGGAAAGAGGGGAAGAAAAGGTTGAAGAGGTTCGGCCATACTTGTATCTAGATTAAGGTATGTTTGATGATGTTCCATGAGATTCATGCATATTTTTTTAGTTGTTAGCTTGATGCTACCTTAAACCCATGGATTTATTCTCTTGAATTGGTTATGTGGCATGTTCGGTATTGGATAGGAAATGTCAATTTTGATAGCTGAAGATGGAATTGGAATAAGGAGTGTTTGATAGACTTGGAAGACGAAATTGAAAGTGATTATGAGCTTATAATCTTAACTAGGGAAAATTTATGTTTAATATGACTTAATTGCTGAGGATATCATTCGGCCATGGAAATTGAGCATGGAAAAAAAAATCTGGTGTGGGATATATGAAGCTGAAAATTTAGTTTGAAGTGTGGTAATTGTGTTAAAGATGAACATTAAACCTTTATGTTTTATGGTCTTGTAAGTTAGGTGTAAAACCAATGGCCTTTTTATGCTTGGCATGGAATTAGTGGTTAAATGAGTTATTGAACCTATTATAATTTGAAAATTTGATGGTTTTATGGAGAAGGGGGCATTCGGAAATAGAGGTTAAATTATAATAACCTCACCTTAGTGAATTGAAGTAAAATTTGACTCTTTATAGGATTAAATTACCTATGACCGAATGTGATGAAATTGTCAAGAAATAAATTTGATTAAATGAGATTCGGTTAATGGTGGGTGTATAGAATAATTGAATGCTAATTTGATTAACTCTCTAATGGTCAAATGTGTTAAACCTTAAAGCATGATTTAGTTTAACCAAGGGAGAACTTGTATATTTGTAGGAAGGCATGTTTGAACGTGTATTGATAATTGATTTTGAAGGTTCGGCTTTATGCCTTGATAGTTGGTTTTGAAGTATATGATGTCTTGGTATAAATATATGTGCATTCGGTTACTTTCATAACATGCATTTAAAGTGTCCTTTGGATGCAATTGCTTATGCACTTGAGGGTATATGAGTTAATTTTCTTTATGGCAAATTTGGATAAGAAGCTAACTAATAATATGCTAAGGTAGTCATGTGGATAATCGGCTTTGTGAATATTATTAAAGGTGTAATTAGTTATATGCATAGGTCATCGGTAAAATTGACCACATAACTAGTATATGTATATAAGGCGACATGGTGATACCTAGGTAAATGTATTTGGGATGGTTTTAATGAAATACCGAATGTGTGCAGATGTATCGAGGTGTTGCCTTATGTATGAGTTTCATTGAGAAGATTTACCTTGTTGTTTTTAATGATATAACAAGGTGATTAAAATAGTTTAAATTTTGTTAATTAAGCTCAAGAGCATAGAGGGGCAATTTTGGATAAAGAGAAAGTAAACGAATAGCCGTGGATATCTAGTCGTCGACCACTTCCGAGGTAAGTTTTAAGTGATTAAACGTTGAGTAAATTCAATCATAATAGGACATAATGGGTTGATTTAATAAGATATGATGTGGCCATGATATGTTTTAAACTCAAATGGTAAGTTCATAAGTGTTTGGACTTGGAAATTTAAGAGCAAATTGTAATAATTTGCTTAGGACAGCAGCAGTAACGTGATTTTAGAAAATCACCATAAATTGTTGGTGTAGAATTATAGGCTGAATAAAATATGTAATCAAAGCTTAATTAGTCTAGTTTCTTATAAAAGAGACCGTGTGAGCAAAGAAATTTCCTATAAAGAGATATTTAAAGTTGTGTGAGACGGTGTCAGAATGACTCCGAAATCCCCTGTTCTGTTTTTAGAAAATCATTATAATTTGTACAAAAATGGTTATAAGATAAAATTTATATGCTTATACTCATTAATGAGTCTAGTTTCAAATGAAATCAAATATAACACATTTTGAATTCTGTACAATGAGAAATTTGATTCGTAGTGAAGAGTGGTCAGATTAGTCAAATAGTGAAACAGGGGAAACTTTAAGAAAAATCTGGTATTGATTGGCCAAACCAAAAATTCTGAAAATTTTAAGGATGGAAGATATATGAGTCTATATTCAGGGAAAATTAACGGAAATTTATTTGGAGTTTTGTAGCTCCAGTTATAAATAATTTAGTGACTATTGCTCAGGAAAAAACAGCTTGTGCTGAATTTGAGATTATGTTGTAAACCTTGATAAAACTATTTGAGTTGCTTATAAGCTATCGATTAAATATTGGTAATCAAAGTACCAAATCCGTATTAAAGTGAAGCTATAAGCCGTAAATGACTAGTCTACCCAGTCAAATTTGTTATGAAGAAATTGATGTACAAGATATGTATGTGTAGTGAGGCCAAAATGGCTAACATCAAAGGTGTGTAAGTCATCTGAATGGCCTTTATGAAAATGTGTGCTATCTTTATTTGTATAATGTGGCCGAATGATCAATTGGGAAAAGTGTGTAGTATTAATTATGTGATAAGGCCGAATGGCCAATGTGATGGATGTGAAAGTATATATATGTGATAAGGCCGAATGGCCAATGTGATGAATGTGAAAGTGTATAAATGTGATAAGTCCCGAAGGGCATTTGTGCCAGTACTATATCCGGGTTAAGATCCCGCAGGCTTTATGTGAGAATATTATCTTGATTTAATGTTCGTAGGCTTCGAGTTCGTACTATATCCGGGTTTTAAAGACCCGAAGGTTAAATGCTGGGATTCAAGTAAGACTTTGATATTGAGTATCCGCAGTAAGTTACCATCAAATAAGTATTATGTATTTAAGATGTTCAGGTACGTATTACTTACTCATTGGTGGATTGATTTCGAAGTGAATTATTAGTATCAAGGAGGTATGCATATGTGATTAATATTATAACTCCAAATATGAGAATGATCTAATTGGTAATGGTATGCTTGTATAATGAAGTATGTGATGAAATATTCTTATGTATTAATGTATATTCTGCCCAAAGGCCTTATGATTTGAGTATGGGTTGTGTTCAGCTAGATGTGCCAATACAAGATAAGGAATATGTTCGGTTCTTTATGTGCCAATACGGTAATTTAGTACTTATCATGTGAAATACTTGAAAATATGGAGGTGATTATGAACAAGTGAATGGGATTATTGAAAGTTGTGAAATTGGTGAAGAATGTGCTTACCATGTGAATCGAACTTCAGTTGATGAAGAATGTGCTTTGGAAATATTCGACCGTCTAGGTCATTATTATTCGAAAGTATATATATGTGATAGCTAAGTAATGCGTTTATTGTTATTATGGTTCGAGATGAAGCTCTAGATTAATTTCATCGAACAGTTGAAATGAATGACCAATGATATTGAATGAAAACACTTTGTGACTTAAAACTCAAGGCTAAAGAAAGGAGAATTAAATTATGTGAAATTTTGGCTAGGTATACTGGGTCAAATGAGATTTTACCTAGACTAAGTATATGTGAAAAACGTCATCGATTCAACAAAATTATTGTTTTGCTTAAAACTTACTAAGCTTACGAAAGCTTACTCTGTTTGTTCATGTTTTGGTCTGTAGGTTGTGGATTCTGACTACCAGCTCGGGGATCGTCAGTACTTCGTCATACTATCTACCATTACGGCAGCCATAAGATTGGATTATCTTATGGCATGTATAGGATAGACAATAAGTAGAATGATACTTTGACCTTCGTGTAGAAGTCTTGTGATTACGGTATCTTATGGAACTTACTTGTATAAGTGTTAAATTCGAACTTTGTTTGCGTCTAGCAATTTAGTAAATGAATGATCTTTATTCAAAAAAAAAATGTTCAAAATTTTACGGCCCTGATCGGATTCCTAGTTTTCGGTAACGCCTCGTCCTATTTCTGTGACGATTATGGGATAGGGGTGTTACATTTTATTGGTATCAGAGCTACGGTTTAGTCGATTCTAGGACTAACGTAGCACCTGTGAATCTAGTTATACATGCCGTAAAGTGATAAAAATGATAGTGTGATGATTTCTGACAGTTAAAATGTGTTTTTCATATTGTAATGAATTCCGATCCCGATCGAGTGGTAGCAGATGGTATTGAGAGGACTGAGACATGCTTATGATGTGTCAATATTGAGAAAGGTATACTATTAGTAAGTTTTGAGTAACTGAATTTGGTATTTAAATTAAAATGACATGATATACATGTATGATAGATAAATGATGTCCTATTGTCCTTGCTATAATAAGGTTATTGAGAAAGAAACCTTATACATGTTATGTAGCTGAATGGCTACTAGAGAAATAAACAAGAAAGAGATTGGGGATATATGCTTATGTGTGTTTGCTTATTGAGCTGAAAGTTTAGTAAAAGAAGTATACATATATTAGATTTGAATGATATTTACGACTTAAAGTCAAGAAGCATGTTATATGTTTGTATACGAATGAATTGATTGAATTGCAAATGTGATTTGTGCTATGTGAAATATGATAACATGTGAATAAATATGTATGAGACTCAGTGATGTGAATCCGAGTTTAAAGACCCGCTGACTATTTGTAGAGATTATGTCCGGATTAAGACCCACAGGCTTCATATAGAGATTTCATCCGAACTAAAGGTCTCGACGATGATCCGGGCAAAATCCCGAAGGGCATTCGTGCCGGTGTTATATCCGGGCAAAATCCCGAAGGGCATTCGTGCCGGTGTTATATCCGGGCTAAATCCCGAAGGGTATTCGTGTCGATGTTATATCCGGGCTAAGTCCCGAAGGGCATTCGTGCTGGTGATGTGTATTCGGGCCTTTGTGCCTAGCACGCTTAACGCTGGTGATTCGAGCAAAGTTTAAGTGTTCATTACTATATGAATTCAAAGTTAAATGAAAGTATACGTTTAAAGTGTACATATGAGATGTTTCATAGACTTGATTAAGTCATTTCAATGTGTAATAACGAATGAATAAGAGCACTATGTGTGTGAATGATTAGAGGCACTGTGTGTGCGAATTCCTTTAACCGAGCACTATGAGTGCGAGATCGGTCAGTGGGCACTAAGTGTGTGAAATGGAATTCATGTAAGACCTCGTCTGGGACGAAGGCATTGATTTGAGATAGTGTGTAAGACCATGTCTGGGACATGGCATCGGCTCGATATGTGAGAATATGTAAGACCATACCTAGGATATGGCATTGTAAGAGCTATATGTGCTTAATGAGTATCCGTAATGATTTTGAATGATTCAACGGGTATATTTAAGATGATAAATAAAGTAAGATCAGAATAAGTGATACAGGTATGTACGGAAGGTATGTGAAAATCAAATGAAAGTAAAAATTTGTGAGTTCATATTATATTATGTTATGTATACTAAATAACTGAATACGTAAAAAGATGGTGGATATGTTGTTAGAAATGAATTCATGTTATAAATGTGTTACGGATTTAGTCTATGGGATGCTTGGTATATGAAGTCATATGTGCTATTGCTAAATGACCCCTATTTTTTTGTTAATCATGTTCAAGAAATTATTTCGATTAAGTTCGACATTTGGAAGTCTGTAAGAATTTTTGATGAATGCTGATAATTTTGGATATATGGGTTATGTGCTAAAATAAATCCCATGCCGGTGTAGTATACGAGGCTTTATGCCTAATCGACTGTATGCGGGTAGCGTTAACGGTGATTGAATGTGCTGAATGAATTAAATGTTCAGGTATGTGGAAGTTGATTTTCTGTCGGAAATAAGTTAAGTTGAATATTGAGATACGATGGAGATATAAAGGATATTTATTGGGATGTTTGAGTATATGTGCATTTTCGGTCAGGTTACAGCTTATACATGAATGAAAATGTGGGTTACGAATATGTGAGTTGATGATATGAATTATACATGTTAATATGTGCTTTATATGTGTTTGAAATGCAATTGTGAATTAAATTAAGTGATTATTGCTTATGAAATCAAGGAAATGAGATATATGTGCATACTTGTAGAACTGTTTATGTATTTGTTTTCAGATAAGAAAATGATTTTATAGATCGATGCGAAATCAATAATGAATTACAATTGCTATAAATGAGCTAATGTCTTTGTGGATATAATTCAATAAGAGGACGTTATCCTAACCTATGCATTTGTGGAAATTTTCGGGGATGAAAATCCCTAAAGGGGGGGGAGAGTTGTGACACCCCTAATTTGACCCTAGACGAAAAGTGGTTTCGGGACCAAAAAATCGAGTTACAAAAATAATTAATTGTTATATTCTATGCTTATTATTTGTGAATAAGTATGTGTGAAAATTTCATGCTTTAATTTTGTCATTTGGATGTGAAATTTAGCTAAAAAGGGCATATTTGAGAAACTTTAAAAATATGATAGGCAAATGTCCAAGTGATTAAAATGTTAAACTACTAAAGTTGTGGGTTTGCATGTCAAATTACCCAAAATTTGACTAGTGGCCGGCCATGCTATGGGTTAAAAGGTATTATAAACCTTTTATGTTAGTGTTTTATGTTAGGAAAAATAAAATAAGGAGCATGGGCAATATAATAATAATGGTTTGTAGGATGATAAAAAAAAAGGTTCTCATTTTGTTCTTCTTGACCGAAAAATCAAAGGAAAGAGGGGAAGAAAAGGTTGAAGAGGTTCGGCCATACTTGTATCTAGATTAAGGTATGTTTGATGATGTTCCATGAGATTCATGCATATTTTTTTAGTTGTTAGCTTGATGCTACCTTAAACCCATGGATTTATTCTCTTGAATTGGTTATGTGGCATGTTCGGTATTGGATAGGAAATGTCAATTTTGATAGCTGAAGATGGAATTGGAATAAGAGTGTTTGATAGACTTGGAAGACGAAATTGAAAGTGATTATGAGCTTATAATCTTAACTAGGGAAAATTTATGTTTAATATGACTTAATTGCTGAGGATATCATTCGGCCATGGAAATTGAGCATGGAAAAAAAATCTGGTGTGGGATATATGAAGCTGAAAATTTAGTTTGAAGTGTGGTAATTGTGTTAAAGATGAACATTAAACCTTTATGTTTTATGGTCTTGTAAGTTAGGTGTAAAACCAATGGCCTTTTTATGCTTGGCATGGAATTAGTGATTAAATGAGTTATTGAACCTATTATAATTTGAAAATTTGATGGTTTTATGGAGAAGGGGGCATTCGGAAATAGAGGTTAAATTATAATAACCTCACCTTAGTGAATTGAAGTAAAATTTGACTCTTTATAGGATTAAATTACCTATGACCGAATGTGATGAAATTGTCAAGAAATAAATTTGATTAAATGAGATTCGGTTAATGGTGGGTGTATAGAATAATTGAATGCTAATTTGATTAACTCTCTAATGGTCAAATGTGTTAAACTTTAAAGCATGATTTAGTTTAACCAAGGGAGAACTTGTATATTTGTAGGAAGGCATGTTTGAACGTGTATTGATAATTGATTTTGAAGGTTCGGCTTTATGCCTTGATAGTTGGTTTTGAAGTATATGATGTCTTGGTATAAATATATGTGCATTCGGTTACTTTCATAACATGCATTTAAAGTGTCCTTTGGATGCAATTGCTTATGCACTTGAGGGTATATGAGTTAATTTTCTTTATGGCAAATTTGGATAAGAAGCTAACTAATAATATGCTAAGGTAGTCATGTGGATAATCGGCTTTGTGAATATTATTAAAGGTGTAATTAGTTATATGCATAGGTCATCGGTAAAATTGACCACATAACTAGTATATGTATATAAGGCGACATGGTGATACCTAGGTAAATGTATTTGGGATGGTTTTAATGAAATACCGAATGTGTGCAGATGTATCGAGGTGTTGCCTTATGTATGAGTTTCATTGAGAAGATTTACCTTGTTGTTTTTAATGATATAACAAGGTGATTAAAATAGTTTAAATTTTGTTAATTAAGCTCAAGAGCATAGAGGGGCAATTTTGGATAAAGAGAAAGTAAACGAATAGCCGTGGATATCTAGTCGTCGACCACTTCTGAGGTAAGTTTTAAGTGATTAAACGTTGAGTAAATTCAATCATAATAGGACATAATGGGTTGATTTAATAAGATATGATGTGGCCATGATATGTTTTAAACTCAAATGGTAAGTTCATAAGTGTTTGGACTTGGAAATTTAAGAGCAAATTGTAATAATTTGCTTAGGACAGCAGCAGTAACGTGATTTTAGAAAATCACCATAAATTGTTGGTGTAGAATTATAGGCTGAATAAAATATGTAATCAAAGCTTAATTAGTCTAGTTTCTTATAAAAGAGACCGTGTGAGCAAAGAAATTTCCTATAAAGAGATATTTAAAGTTGTGTGAGACGGTGTCAGAATGACTCCGAAATCCCCTGTTCTGTTTTTAGAAAATCATTATAATTTGTACAAAAATGTTTATAAGATAAAATTTATATTCTTAGACTCCTTAATGAGTATAGTTTCAAATGAAATCAAATATAACACATTTTTAATTCTGTACAATGAGAAATTTGATTCGTAGTGAAGAGTGGTCAGATTAGTCAAACAGTGAAACAGGGGAACTTTAAGAAAAATCTGGTATTGATTGGACAAACAAAAAATTCTTAAAATTTTATGGATGAAATATATATGAGTCTATATTCAGGGAAAATTAACGGAAATTGATTTGGAGTTTTGTAGCTCCAGTTATAAATAATTTAGTGACTATTGCTCAGGAAAAAACAGCTTGTGCTGAATTTGAGATTATGCTGTAAACCTTGATAAAACTATTTGAGTTGCATATAAGCTATCGATTAAATATTGGTAATCAAAGTACCAAATCCGTATTAAAGTGAAGCTATAAGCCGTAAATGACTAGTATACCTAGTCAAATTTGTTATGAAGAAATTGATGTACAAGATATGTATGTGTAGTGAGGCCAAAATGGCTAACATCAAAGGTGTGTAAGTCATCTGAATGGCCTTTACGAAAATGTGTGCTATCTTTATTTGTATAATGTGGCCGAATGATCAATTGGGAAAAGTGTGTAGTATTAATTATGTGATAAGGCCGAATGGCCAATGTGATGGATGTGAAAGTATATATATGTGATAAGGCCGAATGGCCAATGTGATGAATGTGAAAGTGTATAAATGTGATAAGTCCCGAAGGGCATTTGTGCCAGTACTATATCCGGGTTAAGATCCCGCAGGCTTTATGTGAGAATATTATCTTGATTTAATGTCCGTAGGCTTCGAGTTCGTACTATATCCGGGTTTTAAAGACCCGAAGGTTAAATGCTGGGATTCAAGTAAGACTTTGATATTGAGTATCCGCAGTAAGTTACCATCAAATAAGTATTATGTATTTAAGATGTTCAGGTACGTATTACTTACTCATTGGTGGATTGATTTCGAAGTGAATTATTAGTATCAAGGAGGTATGCACATGTGATTAATATTATAACTCCAAATATGAGAATGATCTAATTGGTAATGGTATGCTTGTATAATGAAGTATGTGATGAAATATTCTTATGTATTAATGTATATTCTGCCCAAAGGCCTTATGATTTGAGTATGGGTTGTGTTCAGCTAGATGTGCCAATACAAGATAAGGAATATGTTCGGTTCTTTATGTGCCAATACGGTAATTTAGTACTTATCATGTGAAATACTTGAAAATATGGAGGTGATTATGAACAAGTGGATGGGATTATTGAAAGTTGTGAAATTGGTGAAGAATGTGCTTACCATGTGAATCGAACTTCAGTTGATGAAGAATGTGCTTTGGAAATATTCGACCGTCTAGGTCATTATTATTCGAAAGTATATATATGTGATAGCTAAGTAATGCGTTTATTGTTATTATGGTTCGAGATGAAGCTCTAGTTTAATTTCATCGAACAGTTGAAATGAATGACCAATGATATTGAATGAAAACACTTTGTGACTTAAAACTCAAGGCTAAAGAAAGGGGAATTAAATTATGTGAAATTTTGGCTAGGTATACTGGGTCAAATGAGATTTTACCTAGACTAAGTATATGTGAAAAACGTCATCGATTCAACAAAATTATTGTTTTGCTTAAAACTTACTAAGCTTACGAAAGCTTACTCTGTTCGTTCATGTTTTGGTCTGTAGGTTGTGGATTCTGACTACCAGCTCGGGGATCGTCAGTACTTCGTCATACTATCTACCATTACGGCAACCATAAGATTGGATTATCTTATGGCATGTATAGGATAGACAATAAGTAGAATGATACTTTGACCTTCGTGTAGAAGTCATGTGATTACGGCATCTTATGGAACTTACTTGTATAAGTGTTAAATTCGAACTTTGTTTGCGTCTAGCAATTTAGTAAATGAATGATCTTTATTCAAAAAAAAATGTTCAAAATTTTACGGCCCTGATCGGATTCCTAGTTTTCGGTAACGCCTCGTCCTATTTCTGTGACGGTTATGGGATAGGGGTGTTACACTTGATGACTTGTAAATTTGGGTATTATTATATCTATGTATTGTAGAGGAAAACAATGACAAACAGTTCATCGATAGCATAACAAGTCTCTAAGGATAAACAACATAAGCAAATTTAAAAAATAATCTAAGGATAAACAGCATAAGTTAAAAGATGATCCCTTAATGATCCATTAAAAAATAATCTAAGGATAAACAAGAATAGTAATTTAAAAAAAAATAAAAATAAAAGATTAACTAACCTTCTGCTTATCTAGGCTTTCTATGTATTTGAGTAGTATTTGTAGTTTGTATTTGGTTTCTTAGATTTCGAGTCGTAACTGATAGAGCAGTTGAAAGCTTCTGCTCTTTTTGTTATTTCTGATCCGATCCTGCCCAATCCAAAAATTCCAACTGATTTACTGCTGACATGAAAGAGTCCAAAAATAGTAAATAAAACAAAAAACAAAAACAAAGAGAATGATCTAATTTAAGCTAGGTACAGAGAGTTCATATACACATTCACCAAAAGGACATCATGTGGCATCTATTGTGAATGAACTCGATAAACAAACCAATGAGCTAGGCAAAAAGAAGTCAATGCTAGAGATCTTAGTGGCAAACAAAGAAATTTTAGTCCCACCGTTTGTCAATTTTGGTCTCTTTTTGAAGATTATTCCACGGTTCATCATTTTTCCTACTTCCCTATACTATCATCGTTGGTTATTTGCATTTTCAGCAAAGGGGAACGAACTTGATACAACATTTTTGTCCAACATATTTAGGTCACTAAGACATTATTAATCAAGAACAGATAAAATCCAAGTTTCGAGCTCTAACCAAACCAGTTATTAATATCACAAATTTCGAGCTTTTTCTCCGTAAGTTCCATTATACACAAATGCAAATTAATAGAACCCAATCAAACCACACAAAAAATTAAAGTTTACCGTCGTCCAACAGTAATGGAACTCTATCTGGGTATTTTACCCTAATTCTTGCAGCCTCGGCGAGACTCTTCTCTGTAACAAAGACAATAAGAAATTAACAAAGGCAACCAAAAAATAGCTAAAGAAATAACAAAAACTAATACTAATACACAAATATCAGTAAATTCCCTAATTCTTACCTTCAATTGTTTTCATCAACCCCAAACCCAACTTCTGAAACCCTTGCCTTTCTTAATCCGATTTTCTATAGATGGGATTAGGGGGTATTGACTGAAAGGCCGGTGGGAAGGGTAAATTTTGGGGATTTCAAATTGGGGAAAAATGGGTTATTACATTAGGGATTTCAGATGTCGAATTGGGAAGGGGTGATAATACTTTAGGGATTTAGGATTAGGGAAAAAGGGGGAAAAGAACTGGGGAGAACGGGGAAAATGTTTAAGTGTATCAGGTGTGGGTAAAAAAGAAGACAGCAAAACGATGTTGTTTTGCCCAAAATAATTTAATGTTTGCAGCGTTTTTACCCTAGCGCAGCTAAAAGGGAAACTTATTGCAGCGTTTTACCTAAAATGCCACTAAAAATCCAAAAAAAAGTCGTCGTTTTGATTTAAACAAAATAACCTTTAGCGACGTTTATACCCTTGCACCGCTAAAAATGCACCTATTGCAGCGTTTTACACAAAATGCCACTAACAAATCCAATAAAACAGCGCCGTTTTGTTTAAAACATAATGATTTTTTGCGACGTTTTTTGAAAAATACGGCGTTTATAAAAAAAATGCCGTTAATGCCTTTAAAAATTAATACTATTTAATATATAAATTAAAAACAATATAAATTAAAAAACAATCAGTTATACACCCAAAAAATTTAAAATTATTTAAAATAATAGTATTTTAATTTTTTTCATTTAAATAATTTTAAAAAAATATAATTAATATTTAAAAGAATTAGATAAAACTTGAACTCTTGAAATTTTTTTAAAATTTGAATTCTTTAAAATTTGAAATTATTTAATATATAGACTACAAAACAATTAGTCATATACCCCAAAAAATTAAAATTATTTTAAATAATAATATTTCAAATTTTTAACATATATTTTTCACACTAATTACCCTAAACCCTTAACCCCTTAACCCCTAATCCTCTAACCCATGTCCCTTTAACCCTAAAACCCCTAACCTATAACCACTAAACCTTAAACCCCAACCCTTAACCCCATAACCCTTATCCCTTTAACCCTAAAACCCATATCTCTTAACCCTTAACCCCTAACCATTGATCCTTAAACCTTAAACCCCAACCCTTAAATCATAAACCGTAAACCATAATCCCTAAAATCATAATCCATAAACCTTAAAATATTAACTCATAAACTATAAACTCTAAACCATAAACCCTAAACTATAATGATAATTAATTCAATATTTTAAAATTATTATTATCTTTTTTTACAATTATATAAGAATTTATTTAATATATAAATTGACAAACAATCAGTCATATACCCAAAAAGCTTTAGAATTATTTTAAATAATAGTATTTTAATTTTTTAACATATATTTTTCACACTAATTCCCCTAAACCCTTACCCCCTTAACCCTTAAACCCCTAACCCCTATCATATTAACCCTAACCCCTAAACCTTAAACCCAACCCTTAAACCATAAACCATAATCCCTAAACCCATAATCCATAAACCTTAAAATAGTAACTCATAAACCATAAACGATCTAAACCATAAATCCTAAGCCATAATGATAATTAATTCAATATTTTAAAATTAATATTATCTCTTTTACGATTATATAAGAATTTATTTAATATATAAATTGACAAACAATCAGTCATATACCCAAAAAGCTTTAAAATTATTTTAAATAATAGTATTTTAAATTTTCATTTTTAACATATATTTTTCCATGTTTTTATTTTTAAATTTTTTCTACGTGTCATTATTTTTTCTGAAAAATTTAAATATTCAATTAAAAATAAATTTTATTTTAATTAATATAAATAAACCATTTAAATAATAAATAGACAGATAAAATGTTTTTTGCGGCGTTTTTGACAACGCGCCGCTAAAGCTCGATCTTTAGCGGTGTTTTTCAAAAAGCGCCGCAAATGTCACTAAAGCTCAACATAAAACGACAGCGTCTTGCTGAATTTTTTTGCGGCGTTTTTAAAAACACGCCGCTAATGCTCGATCTATAGCGGCGTTTTTCAAAAAGAGCAGCTAATAGTCGATCTATAGTGGCATTTTTAGAAAAGCACTGCTAATACTCAATCTATAGCGGCGTTTTTAGTAAACGCCGCTAATGCTCAATATATAACGGCATTCTTTGTCCAAATGCCGCTAAAAACGTCACGAAAAACCTGTTTTGCTATAGTGATGTAAGGGCCTAAATGGTATACTTATTCTTTTATATATGACCATGAGATATGGCCATATTGATATAGGTAGTAAACCTACCAATGATGCATGTCTATGTTTAATTGTTTCATGAGATGTGATGATGAGGGTTATCATGAATGAATGATTGAAATGGAACCTAATAATTTGAGAGTGGACATAGCATATAATAGTATATGGTTACAACATGGCCTAAATGTAAAATGTGCTATATTAATCCCTAATACAAAATAGATAATTTAGCATGTACTAAACCGATGAGATGAGCTTGACATGGGATTAGGTTATGCTAAGTTTGTTTAAGGGTATGATTAGGCCATGTTAAATACTATTGCAGTCTTTAAGTGTGTATGGATGATAGAGGGTGACCAAAGGCTTGGTAAATAGCCCTAAAAAGGTTCACACAGGTAGACACACGGGCATGTGTCTAGGCTGTGTGTGACACACAGGCAGCCCCATGGGCGTGTTGTCTGGCCGTGTGTCCCCTACACCTAAAATTTTGGGTCAGATAGTAAACACACGGGTAGAGACACAGCCGTATGTCTTAGTCGTGTGGAGGACACGGCCTAGCACACGGGCGTGTGCCTTGGCTGTGTGCGTCAAAATGAGTGATGACGTCATAAACAGAATGTCTGGGTTTTTGGACACGGGCATGTCTAGGCCATGTGAGGGACACGGGCCAGGGACACGGGCGTGTGCTTGGCCGTGTGAAAACCCCTGTAGGTTTGAAATGGAAAATATATCCAAATAAGTCAACACAAGTGAAACACACGGGTGTGTCCCTAAGCACACGGGCGTATGCTTTGCCTCCATGCAAGCGTATGAGGCATAACCCTAGTAATTTTACTAAAATTTTCTATAGTTCTTGGTTTAGTCCCAGATCACTTTTAATTTATGTTTTAGGCCTTGTATGTCCATAATCGGGACACTATGATATTGTTTGATCAGTATTAAATTAGAACGAAATTTTATAACCTGTATCTTTTAAAATATTCGAGTATGTGTCTGGTAATACCTCGTACCTTGTCCAGGTCTCGGTACGGGTAAGGGGTGTTACATTTAGTGGTATCAGAGATACAGTTTAGTCGATTCTCGGATTAACGTAGCATGTATTAAGTATAGCTATACATGCCATTATACAAGTTATGCAAGTGTGACATCTCCTAACCTTTATTAATTATATTTGAATATAGTAAATGTCTTCCAATCAAGCCTAAAATGAGTCCGAGGGAGCCGAGAGCCATGCTCCAGCTTTTGTACAATGAGCTGTCTCTAGTAGTAGCAGAAGGCCTATGTTTGAAGGCCGAGAAGAGGCAAGAGTTGCCTTTTTCAAAATGATGGATGAATGGTTTAGGGATTATTTGAGAAACCGCCCAAATATACTACGACTTCCTCTGCCCCCTGCTCGGCCTGAGGGAGAAGTGGCACAGGGTATGGCACCCGTGAGAATTGGTAAAGCCCCAATGGACAAGCTTAGAAAATATGGGGCTGGAGAGTTTAAAGCTAAGGTTGACAATGATGTTGAATGAGTTGAGTTCTGGCTCGAGAATACTATGCGAGTATTGGGTGAATTGTCATGTACACCCGAGGAATGCTTGAAGTGTGCTGTATCTTTTCTGATAGATACAACATATCATTGGTAGAAGACGGTATCCTCAGTGGTACCGAAGGAAGACATTACATAAGAGTTCTTCCAAGCTGAATTTAAAAAGAAATACATCAATCAAAGATTTTTAGACTCGAAGGGAAAGGAATTCCTGGAACTCAAACAAGGAAATAAGACCGTGTCAGAGTACGAAAGGGAATTCGTGAGGTTAAGTTAGTATGCAACGAAGTGGGCCCAATTAGAGACAAAAATGTGTAAGCGCTTCGAGGAAGGCTTGAATGAGGAAATTAAATTATTGATTAGGATCCTTAAGATACGAGAGTTCACCGTATTAGCTGATCGGACCAAGAAGGCTGAAGAGCTAAATAATGAAAGAAAGCAAGCTAAGAGAGAGGCTCGAGTTTTAAATAAGAAGTCTAGAGGCAGAGTACACTCCTTCCCCAAAAAGAAATCAAGAAGTCACCAAAAACGTTCCACTTCATCAGTAGGATATTTGGGTAGAGCAAGAAGCTCCAAACGACATAACCTGAAGTCTTATTCCCCTATGGTAACTAGTGTGGGAAGCATAGATGATCAAAAGCTGAAGCGTAAAAGCTGTAACAAATTTCACTTAGGAGAGTGTTAAATGAAGAGTGGTGCGTGTTTTAGATGTGGGTCTCTTGACTATTTTCTCAGAGACTGCCCGAAGCAAGCTAATAAAGAGGTTGAATTAGCTCCGCAGCCGAATGCTCCTATTTCTCGAGGAAGACCTCCGAGACATCCCAAAAGTACAAGTGGCAGTCAAACTATTGCCAAGGATGCTACTGCAAAATCAGTGGCTCGATCCCTAACAAGAACTTATGCAATACGCTCTCGAGAGGAAGCCTCTACTCCTGATGTCATTACGGGTCATTTTCTATTTATAATACTCGTGTCATTGCCTTAATTGACCCAGGGTCAACCCATTCGTACATTTGCATGAAATTGGTGTCTAGTATGAATATCTCAATAGAACCTATAGAATTTGTGATTAAGGTGTCAAACCCTCTAGGCAAGTCAGTCCTAGTTGATAAAGTCTGTAAGAATTGTCCCTTGACGATTCAAGGTCATTGTTTTCCAGCTAACCTTATGCTATTTCCATTCGATGAGTTTGATGTAATACTTGGCATGGATTAGTTAGCTGTGCATGATGTGATTGTAAACTGTGGTAGCAAGTATATTGAATTGAAATGCTCAGATGGTGAGATTCTCCAGATTAATTCAAGCGAATTGGATACTTTGCCGGTCGTGATTACCTCAATGATGGCTCAAAGGTATATGAGAAAATGGTATGAAGCCTACCTTGCTTTTGTGTTGAATACTAAAGAATCTGAGTTGAAATTGGAATCGGTACTGATAGTATGTGAGTATCCGAATATGTTTTCGGAAGAGCTACCCGGATTACCTCCCATTAAAGAAGTAGAGTTTGGTATTGAACTGGTGCTTGGGACAACTCCTATTTCTATTGCTCTGTATAGGATGGCACCAACCGAGCTAAAAGAATTAAAAGCACAGTTGCAAGAACTGATGGATAAAGGTTTTACAAGACCGAGTTTCTTGCTTGGGGTGCTCCAGTATTATTTGTAAAGAAGAATGATGGTTCTATGAGGCTATGTATAGACTGCCGACAACTCAACAAGGTAACTATCAAGAACAAGTATCCGTTGCCGAGGATTGATGATTTGTTTGATCAATTGAGGGGAGCCACTATGTTTTCTAAGATAGACCTAAGATCCGACTACTACCAGTTGCGAGTTAAAGAGTCAGACGTGCCTAAGACTGCTTTCAGGACGAGGTATGGTTATTTCGAGTTCCTGGTCATGCCTTTTGGTCTAACGAATGCCCCAGCTGCGTTTATAGACTTAATGAATCGTGTTTTTTGACCATACTTAGACAAGTTTGTCGTTGTGTTTATTGATGATATCCTAATTTTTTCCAAGAATGAGACTGAGCATGCGGAACATTCGAGAACGATTTTATAGATCTTACGGGACAAATAATTGTATGCTAAATTTAGCAAGAGTGAGTTTTGGCTTCGAGAGATTGGATTCCTCGGTCACATTGTGTCGGGTGATGGCATCCGAGTTGACCCAAATAAGATATCTGCTATTGTAGAGTGGAAGTCGCCGAAGAACATAACTGAGGTTAGAAGCTTTTTGGGCTTAGTCGGTTACTATCGACGCTTCGTAAAAAGGTTTTCAATGATTGCAGCTCCTTTGACGAGGTTGTTACAAAAAGATGTTAAGTTTGAATGGTCAGAAAAGTGTCAACAGTGTTTCGATAAATTGAAGACGTTGCTAATTGAAGCTCCAGTTTTAGTACAACCCGAGCTAGGAAAAAAATTCGTCGTCTTTAGTGATGCGTCCTTAAATGGAACAGGTTGCGTGCTTATGCAAGAAGGAAAAGTAATAGCTTCGAGGCAACTAAAGTCGTACGAGAAAAACTATCCAACACACGACTTGGAGCTAGCTGTCATTGTATTTGCCTTGAAGATTTGGAGACACTATTTGTATAGCGAAACTTGTCGTATATTCATAGATCACAAGAGTTTGAAATATTTGATGACTCAAAAAAATTTGAATCTGAGACAACGGAGATGGTTAGAGCTGATTAAAGACTACGAACTAATCATTGACTACCACTCGGGAAAGGCGAATGTGGTCATAGATGCACTAAATAGAAAATCCTTGTTGGCGTTGAGAGCTTGAACACGCAGTTGGCCTTGTTAGATGATGGTTCGGTTTTGGCAAAGTTAAGAGCCAGACCAATGTTTCTACATGAAATTTGTGCAGCTCAGATCAATGATAGCGATTTACAAGCCAAGAGAACTCAATACTGGACAAGCACCGAATCAAATTTTTGGATGGTCTTGATGGCTGTTTGATGTTCAGAGACAGGATATGTGTACCGAGAGACGATGAAATTATTCGGTGAATTTTGCAAGAAGAACATGATAGTCATTTGTCTATTCATCTGGGAAGTACCAAGATGTACAACGATTTGAAGAAAATGTATTGGTGGAATGGCATGAAAAGAGACATATCCAAATTTGTATCGAAATGCTTGATATGTCAACAAGTCAAGGCTGAACACCAAGTACCTTCAGGTTTATTACAGCCCGTGATGTTTCTCGAATGGAAATGGGACAGGATGACTATGGATTTTGTGACAGGATTGCCGTTAACACCGAAGATGAAAGATGCCATTTGGGTTATCATTGATTGACTAACGAATTTGGCTCATTTTATTCCTGTGTGGAGAGATTTCTCTCTTGACAGATTGGCTAACTTGTACTTATCTGAGGTTGTGAGATTACACGGGGTACCGTTATCGATTATTTTGTATAGGGACCCGAGATTCACTTCGAGATTTTGGAAGAAGCTGCAAAAAGCCTTAGGTACAAAATTGAGTTTTAGTACGACATTCCACCCATAGACAGAAGTTCAGTCTGAATGGACGATTCAGACTCTCGAGGACATGTTAAGGAGTTGTGTCCTTGAACTTCAAGGCAGTTGGGAAAAATATTTACCATTTGTGGACTTTGCCTACAACAACAGTTTCCAGATGAGTTTAAAAATGGCACCTTACGAGGCATTGTATGGCCGAAAGTGTAGGACACCATTGTACTGGGCAGAACTCAAGGAGCACCAGATTCATGGAGTTCATTTGATTAAAGAAACTAAAGAAAAGGTTAAAGTGATATGTGATTGTTTGAAAGTGGCATTGGATAGATAAAAGTCATTGTTGATTTGAAAAGAAAAGAGATTGAATTTCAAGTTGAAGACAAAGTGTTCTTGAAAGTATCCCCTTGGAAAAAGGTCTTGAGATTTGGTCGAAAAGGTAAACTAAGTCCAAGGTTTATTGGGCCCTACGAGATCACTGAGAAAATTGGACCGTTAGCCTACCATTTAGCTTTGCCACCTGAATTGGAAAAGATTCATGATGTATTCCATGTATCAATGTTGCGATGATATCGATCAGACCTCTCCCATGTGATTTCACCTACGAAAGTTGAAATTAGACCGGACATGACTTATGGTGAAGAACCAGTCAAGATTGTGGCTCGAGAAGTCAAACAATTGAGGAATAAGAATATAGCCTTGGTGAAAGTCTTATGGCATAGAAACGGAGTAGAAGAGGCCACATGGGAACCTGAAGAAACCATGAGAAGTCAATATTTGAGCCTGTTTACTGGTACGACTTTCGAGGACGAAAATCCTTAAGGGGGAGAAATGTAACATCCCGAATTAGGGCTTAGTCAGAATAGTGGTTTTGGGACCACAAATCCGATGTTAAAATAATTATTTTATGATCATTATGAGGTCTAGGATATGAAAATAAGCATGTGATAAAGTTTCATGAAGAAATTCTATGTGTAAAGTGTCCAAATTGGAAATTAAGGACCAAATTAAATAAATTGCAAAACTTGGATTCTAGAAGCAATTTGTATGAAATTGCTTTGGAATATTAATTAAAGGTCCTTAAAGAGTAATTTGGCCAATTTCTATGTTTTTGGACAAAAATTGCATGCATGAAAAATTTTGGAAGTTTAGTAAGGAATGGCATTTTGGTCATTTGGTAATAAACTAAATAAAAAGGGAAAAATCAAGCTAAAATCAGCTCATTTTCTTCTCCATGCTGTCAAAATTCTAAGGGTCTCTATAGCTAGGGTTTTCAACATTTTCAAGCTCAATAGTAAGTGCTCCCTAGCCCTATTTTTAACGTTTTTCGTATTTTTGAGATCATCGTAACATGCTCTCTCTATTTCTACCCATATTTCAAGCTAGGGTTCATGTTCAAAAAATTTACCCATGCATGAGATGTTTGTGTTTTGATGATTTATGGAGGAATATGAGGGTTTAAAGGATGGTAAACAACCTTTACTAAGTAGTTTTTCATGGAAATGGCTTAAGGGACCATTTTGTAATAGTTGTGAAAATGGGTAGAAAAATGTGAAATGAAAGAAAATGTGGCCTGCTATAGGCAAGAAAAATATTCGGCTAGGCTTTGGTAACTTAGAAATTTCATGCATTTCATAGCCTTAGGACTAAATTGAAAAATGTGAAAGGTTTGGGCCAAATCGGTCATTTTGCCCTGGGGTGAGTTTTAAATCCTCAAAATGAAAAATGTGATGTATTAATAGTCAAATTTTATTGATATAGACCCCGAGGAACCAATTTCAGAGGTCAACTATGGAAAACGAAAGGTTTCGGAATAACCAAAATACAAAACCGAAGCAATTACCAGGTAAGTTCGTATAACCCGAAGTAAACTCTTAATATACTTAAATATGCATGTTCTTGAATGTATGAAAAATTAGATATTCGTTGCATGATAATGCATGAAATGTGGTAGTGTAATTGAAAAGATGATAAATGTCCCGATTGAAATAGAAATAGAAATCTGATGGATAAATTATGTCTTACATGACATGAGATCTTGCGTGTGTTGCAGACGGGTAATCCGATGATCTCAAAATGGAAAGGATCTAGCCCAGACGGGTGTTCCTTGAGTGATTAAGCCTCCCGAAGAATATGGGTGCATTAAGGATTTAGCCCGAACGGGTAATCCGATTTGAGGACTGAATTTAGCCTGGACTGGCAATTCAGATCCGAGCTTATGAGAGCAATTTTCGTTAAAAGGGATTTAGCCTGGACTGGTAATCCCGACATTTCTCTATGAGTTACTACTACGGGGGATTTAGCCTGGACTAGTAATCTCGCCGTAAGATATAAGTTCATGGGAGTGCGAACTAGAGATAATCACTTGTATGACTTGACGGTAAATGGCTATCCATCAAGATTTCTGAGAAAGTTTAACGGGATTAACATGAGAAATAAAGAATGAAAATATTGAATTGATGAGCTCATCTAAGACTAATGACATGATGTATTGTTATGAAACTAACTTGATGATTGAGTGCATGTGATAGGGAAACTATTTCATGCTTGATGGAATTATTGCCTAAATATGGTTGTATGCTAATTAATCGGTAAGTTTACTTTCCAGTTATCTGAACTTACTAAGCATATAAATGCTTACCCCCTTCTTTTTTCCCTGTCTTACAGAGCTCGTGGACTCGTGAAGATTGGAAGACGGTTGGAGAATCAACATATTATCGACTTGTCCTTCTTTGGTATATAGATACTTTCATTTTGTTTAATGGCATGTATAGGATTTTTGGTTATTTTGTTATATGTGTCTTTTGGATAGCCAATTTAAGGGCCTAAATAGTATATTATTCTTTTGTATATGGATATGAGATATGGCTCATATTGATGTAGGTAGTAAACTTGCCAATGATGCATGTCTATGTTTAATTGTTTCATGAGATGTGATGATGAGGGTTATCATGAATGAATGATTGAAATGGAATCTAATAATTTGAGAGTGGACATAGCATATAATGGTATATGGTTACAACATGGCCTAAATGTAAAATGTGCTATGTTAATCCCTAATACAAACAGGATAATTTAGCATGTATTAAACCGATGAGATGAGGTTGACATGCAATTGGGTTATGCTAAAGTTGTTTAAGAGTATGATTAGGCCATGTTAAATACCATTGAAGTCTTTAAGTGTGTATGGATGATAGAG
Source organism: Gossypium hirsutum (assembly GCF_007990345.1). Taxonomy (NCBI): domain Eukaryota; kingdom Viridiplantae; phylum Streptophyta; class Magnoliopsida; order Malvales; family Malvaceae; genus Gossypium; species Gossypium hirsutum. The sequence goes on along the minus strand of NC_053436.1, from coordinate 47,660,931 downwards.
GGTGACCAAAAGCTTCGTCAATAGCCCTAAAAAGGTTTACACGGGTAGACACACGGGCATGTGTCTAGGCCGTGTGTGACACACGGACAGCCCCATGGGCGTGTTGTCTGGCCTTGTGTCCCCTGCACCTAAAATTTTGGGTCAGATTGCATGGTAGTAAACACACAGGTAGAGACACAGCCATGTGTCTTAGCCATGTGGAGGACACGACCTAGCACACGAGTGTGTGCCTTGGTCGTGTGCCTCAAAATGAGTGATGATGTCATAAACAGAATGTCCGGGTTTTTGGAAACGGGCAATGACACGGGCGTGTCTAGGCCATGTGAGGGACACGGGCATGTGCTCGGCCTTGTGAAAACCCCTGTAGGTTCGAAATGGAAAATAAATCCAAATAATTCAACACAAGTGAAACACACGGGCATGTCCCTAAGCACACGGGCGTGTGTTTTGCCTCTACACGGGCGTGTGAGGCATAACCTTAGTAATTTGACTAAAATTTTCTATATTTCTCGGTTTAGTCCCGATCGCTTTTAATGTATGTTTTGGGCCTCGTAGGTCCATAATCAAGACACTATGATGTTGTTTGATCGGTTTTAAATTAGAATGAAATTTTATAACCTGTATCTTTCGAGAGTATCCATGTGTCTGGTAACGCCTCGTCCTTGTCCCGGTCTCGGGTACGAGTAAGGGGTATTACAGCTAAGACACATGGCCATGTCTCTGCCCATGTGGCTAACACTTAGGCTATTTTCCAAGCCTTCATGTTTCCCATAAACCCTTACAACCTTATACACATCAAACTCACAACTCATGGCATCATTTTAGTGATTAAACACCCTATTCAACATTAGCTCGTCATTATGCATATGTTGTTACATCCCGAAATAGAGCCTAAATAGAATAGTGGTTGCGAAACCACGAATTTGAGATAAAAAAGTTTATTGCAATTAATTTATGATTTAGCGAGTGATTAGATGCATGTGTTAGAATACTGATAAGAAATTTCAGTGATTGCATGTCCGATTTGCATATTCGGGCTTAATTGCAAAAATTGATAAATATGAGTTCTAAATGCTAAGGGATTAAATTGAAATGCATAATTGAAGTAGAGGTCCTTAAATGGTAATTAGACCATTATATTTTCATGGACAAAAGTGGATATACATAGGTAGAAATAACTAAAAAATTTTAATGAAGGGCATTTTAGTAAAGTGTCAAATAAAAGAATTAAAAAGGGAAAAAGATGGAAAAAATGTGCTTATCTTCTTCCTTAGGCCAAATTTCAATGGTTCTCCATAGCTAGGGTTTGTTTCAAGCTTCTAAGCTCCATAGTAAGTGATTCCAAGCCCTATTTTTAATGTTCTTTACGTTTTTGGAGTCCCGATAACTTGATTAAGATTATTCTACCAATAATTTAACCTAGGGTTTATATTTAGAAAAATACCCGTAGGTGAAATTTGTTTATTTTGATGTTTTATGGTAGAATATGAAACTTGAAACTGTGTTAAACAACTTTTGCTAAGCAATTTTACGTGAAAACGAGTAAAACAACATAATCGGTAAAAATACCTAATGTTCATAAGTACATGTTAGAGTGAGAATTTGATGTTTTCATAGAAGGGAAAAATGATCAACATGTCATAAAACATAAGAAAATAGGATGAAGTTTAATTTTTGAGCCTTGGGGAAAAAGTGTAAATATGTAAAAGTTTAGGGGCAAAAGTGTAATTTTTCCAAAGTTTGAGTCAAGGACTGTTTTAATAAATTTGAGTATTAAATAAGCTAAATTTGTTATTATAGATCAAGAAGAATGAAATCCGGAGTTAGATCGGGCAAAGAAAAAGATAGTGGACTAAATAATATAGTTGATCGTATTTTGTTTTGAGGTAAGTTTGCGGTAGATAAATGCAATCTTCTATTATTTTATGTTAATGTTGTTAATTTCTAGCATGTGTATATTTATTTTATGAAATTATTCAAAGAAGACTCAAGCATGAATTAACGGAGAAGTAATTTCAGAAAGTCCCGGTTGAACCTTAGGAATGTGTAGGATACAAATGTCATGACATTAGGGTTTAAGGATACCATGTAAGACCATGCCAAGGCATGACAATTGGTAAGGTTTCTAAGGCAAGGATACCATGTAAGACCATGTCAAGACATGGCATTGATAAGTTACTATAAGGCAAAGGTCCTATGTAAGACCATGCCAAGGCATGGCATTGGTGAGTTCATAAGGCAAGGATACCATGTAAGACCATGTCGAGACATGGCAATGGTAAGTTTCAAAAGGATACCATGTAAGACCATGAAAAGTTATGGAAATGGTAAGGTACCTGTGTATCCTTAGTATTCCAATGGTTCAAGGGTAAAATTTAAAGAGAATATCAAGGTAAGGTAAGGTAAGACGAGTTATACTACAAAGGTAAGACAAGTTCATGCTAGAAGAGCAAAGATAAGTATATAATGTTCATGTATGCTTGATAAGGAAAAGGTAAGTAAAATGTATTAATAAATTTGATTAAGTAAGTATTTAAGTAAGTGAGTAAGTGAAGAAGTTTGAAATATGTCTATGACAATTAATGAAGTTGCATTAAGTAATATCATGCCAAGTAGTAAGATAATTCTTATGAATGTTGTTATTTATTTGCATGCAAACTTACTAAGCTTAATGCTTATCCATTTTATCTTCCTTCTTTTTATAGTTTTTTCAAGCTAACTCAGGGATCGTAAAGTACGTCGGAGGTCCGGGCACACTATTACAAGGATAATTTTGCTATAGATGGACGTTTCATTTTGAGTATGGCATGTATAGCATCGTACCCATTTTGTGTGTATGATCTTATGATATGGCTAATGAATGGTATGTAAATGCTTGATAATGATTAGCTATTGGAATGGCTACTCAAGGACATGTTTGGTGTTATGTATGCCTAAATGCTAGTTATTCCATGGAAATCATGAAAAAGGTGAAATTAGCTTTAAAATAGTATCAGACAGCAGTAATGATGTGAATTTGAAAAATCACTAAAAATAGTAGAAATGGATTTAAATAGTGAATGTGATATATAATTAAAGATTATTGAGTCTATTTTCATATCAAAGAAACAAAGTAAATAAAGAAGCTGTATTTTATGAGATATTTAAATTTTGGTGAGATAGGGTCAGAGTGATTTCTAAATCCCCCATTCTAACTTTAGAAACTCACTAAAACTTGTACAAAAACAATTAGAAGTTATACTTTATATGTATAGATTCCTTATTGAGTCTAATTTTAATAGAAATAAACGGCATGATTATTTGAATTCTGTATAGGGAGAAAATTAATTTGTAGTGAACAAAGAGCAGAGAAGCAGAACACTGAAACAGGGGAAATTTAACTAATAAACTGTACTAATTGGCTAGACAAAAAATTCTAAAACAAATTTGTTAAGAATATATATGAGTCTAGTTTCAGAGAAAATTTATGGATTTGAATTTAAAGTTTCGTAACTCGAGTTATGATTTATTTAGTGACTATGACACATATGGACAATTTATTTATGAAAGATGAAATAAATTGTTTTGATTTGTTTAAGTGATCAGAAAATTTTTATTGATTCCGGTTTGTTCCTGAACCATTTCAATTTCATGTTTTAGGGCCTCGAGGACCCTTTTAGGGACATGTTGAATGAATGAAACTAAATTAATTTTAAAAGAAAATATTAAAGCCCCTAATTAGTAAGCTAAGTCCGGTAATGCCTCGTGCTCGACTCCGACGATTGTCTCGGGTAAGGGGTGATACATATGTTCCACCTACTCATGATAAACTAGTCTAGCCACATTATTACACATTCATTTGACCTTGTCATCTCATTAATCACTTATACCATTAAACTATGGTTACTAACTTATACATCAAACATCCATTTTCAAGGCACTATCATCTTATTACCATATTACACGTTTAATTCATGGTCATGACCACCTCGATTGGTCATAAAACATGCATTCAATACACATGACATATTACCAACCACGCATGGAAAACAAACATATTCATATCATCACATCATATGCATTAAAACATAACATGATTAGCTAGACATACAAACCATAATCAATATGAGCCACCTCTTACGGCCATATACAATAGCTTGATATAGGCCAATACATTTAGCCAAATCATAATAACACATGTCATAGAACTAAGTCCCTATACATGCCACTCATTTGATATTTCTAACATATGTATCAATACTCCAAAGGTATTGGCTTGATAGTGTAATGCTACCTCCGACGATCTCTAATCCTGAGTCGACCTGACAACACTAAAAGAAATGGAAAGGAGGGAGTAAGCTTTAAGCTTCTTAGTAAGCTCGCATGAAAAATAATAAGCAATGTATTAACATACTATTTTTCAATTCCTCTCTATTTATTCAAAGTTCAGTTAAGCTATTTTCTTGAGTCAAGGTCACTAAATTATTTATATCTAGAGCTATGGGACTCCAAATTGAGAACTGCTAATTTTCCCAGAAACTAGACTCACATATATTCTTACCATAAAATTTTTAGAATTTTTGGTCTATCCAATAAGTACAGTTTATTCTTTAAATTCACCCCTGTTTTGCTGTCCGACAGTTCTGACCCCTCTGCACTAAAAATTAATTATCTCTTTGTACAAATTTGGATAATATTCCCGTTTGTTTCTTTCGAAAATAGACTGATTAAGGATTTTAAGAATATAAATTATAACCCATAATTATTTTTGTATAATTTTAATGATTTCCCAAATCAGAACAGGGGATTCCGAAAACATCCTGACTTTGTCTCACAAAAATTCAAATATCTCATAATATGAAATTATTTTGCTTACACCGTTTTCTTTATATGAAAATAAACTTAATAATATTTTATTTCATATCTTATTCAACCTCTAATTCAATTTCCACGACTTTTGGCAATTTTTCAAAGTTACACAACTGCTGCTGTCCAAAACTATTTATTACAAATTTCACTCCATCATAATTTCACTTGCTACATTCCATCTTACTGAAAATTCGCTCAACTATCGAGCACATTGCTCATAAATTTCCACAAACATATACCTGCACTTATTCATCACATGGTCATGTTCACATGTATTTTCACTTAGTCGATTTCCCGTTGAACTCATCGGAATAATAACAGATACATGGTTGCCTGCACATATTACCACCCTTGTAACCGAAGCTATCTGGTACGCATAGTAGCCTGCACTTAGTACTACACATGCGACCAACAATTCGGTACACGTAGTAACCTGACTTAGTATTAGACACGTGACCTAACCATCTGATACATGTAGTAGCCTGCACTTAGTACTACACACGTGATCAAAGTTGTCGGGTACGCATAGTAGCCTACACTTAGTACTACACATGCGACCTAACTATCTGGTACACGTAGTAGCCTGCACTTAGTACTAGACACGTGACCTAACCATCTGATACACGTAGTAGCCTGCACTTAGTACTACACATGTGATCAAAGTTGTCGGGTACGTATAGTAGCCTACACTTAGTACTACACATGCGACCTAACCATCTGTTACACGTAGTAGCCTGCACTTAGTACTACACACGTGACCTAAAATCATTGTAAGCACATAGTAGCCTGCACATAGTACTACATATGTGTTCTCGCAATGGATCATTCGTATTTTTTCTATTCTGAAGGTCCAACTGGGAAATTCCTCACTTTTCAACATTTTACGAATTCGTCCATAATCAATTTCAATTCATAATTTACATCAAGTGATCATTCAATATGCAACCACCTCTCATATAATAACAAACTATTATCACATAAGTAAAAACGATATATTATTTACATACAAACTTACCTTCCTTTTCACTCTTTAACAAGTTATCCAACTTAATAAAACATCATGTTATATCAAATTCTCAATATATTCAGCTATTATATAGCAAGCCATCAATGATTGAACCATCAAACATTTCATGTGCTACTAGTCATATATCATTGTTTTCACAAATTTTATATACCATTCTTTCATCACTTTCGATTTATTAAATCATGCAATAATAATATAGAATTTTCAATTCAAATATAGCATTGCAATATTATTGACACACGAACTTACCTCGGCACCAAAATAGCAAAAAGGAACCTAACCGTCGATTTTTCGTTTTTCACCCAATCTAGGTCCAATCCTCATTTTCCTTGATCTATAATATCACATTTACTCCAATTATTAGTCATATTATTTAATGTGATCCAAAAATCAAATTTTATAAAAATTACATTTTTTCCCCTAAACTTTGTCAAAATTACACGTTTGCCCCTAGGCTCGTAAAGTGATTTTTATTCAATTTTCTCACTCTATAGGCTTAGAAGAATCATTTTTATAACTATAGAAAACTACAATTCTCATCAAAACGCCCTTTTATACCATTTTTATAACTTTTACAAAATAGTCCTTTCGAATGTTTTCATTGAAAATCGCTTAGTAAAAGTCGTTTATTTAACACCCAACACTCATTTTATACCATTAGACATCAAAATGCACGCATTTCACACATGATTTAATTTTTAAACATGAACCCTAGCTCAAATTAATGGTAGAAATAGATAGATCTTGTTATAGGGATTGCAAAAACGTAAAAATCATTAAAAACGGGGCTAGAACGGACTTACAATCGAGCTTGGAAGCTTGAAAAACCCTAGACATGGTTTCTCCATGCAAGTTTCGGCCAAGAGGTTGAAGATGAACAAAAATTAGCTTTTAATTTTGTTTTAAATTCATTTTAATAACTAAATGACCAAAATGCCCTTAATGAAAAACTTTGGAAACATACCTAACCATGTCCATTTTTGTCCACCAACTTAAAAAATGGTTTAATTACCATATAAGGACCTCTAATTTAAAATTTCATAACAATTGGACACCTCTACCATGTAGAACTCAACTTTTGCACTTTTTACAATTTAGTCCTTTTGACTAAATTGAGTGCCCAAACGTCAAAATTTTAGAACGAAATTTTCATGAATAAAAATAAATTTTTTCTCATCAGATTTGTGGTCCCGAAACCACTATTTCACTAGGCCCAAATCGGGATGTTACATTTTTTATAATTCATTCATGGAAATTTAGAAAAAGAAAAAGGACTAAATTGGAAATTAAAATAAATAAAAGATGATAAATAAAATAAATGTTTAATATCATCATTTTATACCATCTTCATTCCCACATTCTATGGAAACCCTAGGAAAGAGAAAGAAAATCAAGCAAGCCTAATTGGGTAATTAATATTGTCCCATTTTTAGTAATTTTTATATTTTTGAGATCGAAATAATCTAATCTAGCTATTTTTGGGATCAATTTGTAAAGTTATCAAAGTATTAAAATTTTTCCATGGATGAATATGCTGAAATTTTAAAATTTATGGTAGAAAATGAAAAGTTGTTGATAGATAAACAACTTTTGTAAAGTGAATTTTCATGAAATTGTGATTTAGGGACTAAATTGTAAAGATGTAAAATTCATGGAAAATTTATGATTTTATGAAATATATGTGCTATAAATGTTATATGTAAGAATTGGTTAGGCTTGGAATAAGGATTAAATTGCATGAATTTCATTTTTCGAGCTTAGGGATGAAATCATCATTTATAGAAAGTATAAGGGCAAAATGGTAATTTTCCTAGGATGTGAAATGGATTAAATTGACGTTAAATTCATTTATATAGATCCGGAAAGACCTAATACTGAGTTGGATCGAGGAAAATAAAAAGTATCAGATTAGTAGATTTCTGTATACGAACAAGTGACGAGGTAGGTTCGTGTAACTAAAATTACATACATTTATATGTTTTAGTTAAATGTTGTATATGTGAATTATATTATTTCCATGCATATGAAATTGATTGAAAATTTGATAATACCCGATAAGTGTTAAATTCTATTTAAACAAATGAAAATTGATGGATACAAGTTTCTCGTATTGGTTCTGGTCTTACAAATGTTGCAGATACACCATAGCTCAAAAGACCATCTCGTATTAGCCCTCTCGAGCTTCCTATATATGGTTTTTATGAGCTTCTTATTACAGCTCTTCGGAGCATCCCGATAAGTTGTGATCCTACATTTTTTGTGGACACACCTTAGCTTTTATAAGCATCTCGATTATAGGCTCTTCATGAGCTTCTTATTAAATTTTCTCTTTGTGAGCTTCCCGATAGTACTCGCTTGAAATTTTTGATATATGGCTACCCAGAGCTTCCCATTACGTGGCTCTTTGTGAGCTTCCTAATAGGCTCTTCGTGAGCTTCTCGATGTGGTTCTTTGTGGACTTCCCGATTATGGCTCTTATGAGTTTCTCGTTATATAGCCCGGATAAGCTTCCCGATAGGCTCTTTGTGAGTTTTCCAAAATGGCTTTATATGAGCTTCTTGTGATAAGGCTCGAGAGTGTGCTTCCTGATTATGTACTCTAAAGAGTGCCCCGTATAAGAATTTACGGATCAATGATAAGTACATCTTGTGTGTACCACCTGGGTATCCATTGATATTTCAATGATTTAAAGGACAAAACTCTTGATATGAGAAAATATGATAATTAAATGAATATCCCTGAAATTCCTGGAAATGAATGTATGATGAGCTCTTCTCTATTTTCTTGATAATCATGTAAATTTCATGACTAACTTGTTTGATGAGAGCATGTGTCTAGGCAATTGGCCACATAGTTTTGGATGTATGTTTGTATGCTTTGTAACAGCCTAATTTTGGGCCTAGTTGGAATAGTGATTTCAGAACCACTATTCTTATGCTGGAGAAATTATTTTTAATATTATTTTATGTGTCATAGCATGATTAGATCAGTGCATGAAAAATTTGGTGAGTTGATTTTAGCGTTTGTGAGCTTAATTGTGAAAAAGGACTAAATCGCATAAAATGAAAAAGTCCTGTTTTATTAGCTAAAGGTGTAAATTGACTATGAATCATATTGTGGAGGTCTTTAAAGGGAAAATAGACCCTTTTGAGAGAGGTGGCCAGCCATGGGAGACAAAGAAATAGAAAAGTCAACATTTGGTGAAAATTAGGTGATAAAATTGAATAAAATAAAAAAATAGGAAAAGTTGTCATTTTCTCATCTCTCTCCTTCTTTCTCCACCTATTTTTCTTCAAGAAAACAACCATGGAAGCTCAAAATTTTCAACAACCTTATACTCTTGCAAGTAAGTCTTCTTGGTGGCCTTTCTTGATAATTTTTGTGTTTTTGGAACCCCTAAAGCTTAATCTATCTATTGACGGGATTATTTTGCAAAATGGTTGAGAGTCTAGGGTTTTTCCATGAAAGCATATGTGTTTTTAACTGAAATTTCATGGAAGAAAATGATTCTTGGTTGTGTAATAAACAACTTTTGTGAAAGGATTTTCATGAAAACACCTAAAATGGACCATTTTGTAAAGATGGAAAAATGAGTGATAAGTATGAGTAAGAGTGAGAATTGTGGGCTACTCCTAGTATAAAAATAATTCGGCTGGGCTTGGGTAGTGAGGAAATTTGATAAAAATCAATTTACGAGCCTAGAGGTAAATCGTAAATTTGTGAAAGTATAGGGCAAAATGGTCATTTTGCCAAAGTATAAATTATGAAATGTATTGGTTAATATGATGATTAAAATAGTGGATTTTATCATTATATATCAAGAAAATCGAGATTCGAGCTTAAATCGGAAAGCACAAGGTTATGGACTAAAATGGAATAATTGGCTGAAATTTTCATTCAAGGTAAGTTCGTGTGATAAGAATAATGCAATGTTATAATTGAATATTAAATGCTTTATTGTTATTATTATATAAATTGTATGATTGATTATACAAATATTCTTGATGAAGATTCGACAAGTAAGTATATAAGCAAATCATGTGATGTTGTAGCATATTTTAATGCTTTGATAATTTGTACATTTAAATGTTTTATTACTATCATGAAAGTATGAAATGTATGATGGAAGAATAAATGACATTATGAGCAAGTGTGACGACATTGAATTAGACAAGAAACCCCGTTTGAACCTCAGGAATAGTATAGGATACACGGGATATGTCATGAGGAACTATATGGTCTGAACTCATGAGTTATGTCTGAGTTCATGAGATAAGTGATATATGTAATGTGGGTTCGGGTGCTAACTATGTGATCAGGCCCGTGAGTAACTCACTGAGCGAGCATATCATGTTAATGCTTTGGGGTCCGGGTGCTGACTTTGTGTACAAACCCGTGATTAGCTCAAATGCGAGCATTACATAATATGTGGTAGCTTTAGCTACATACATTACGCGCTATGAGTTGGTTCTAGCTGCGTATATGGCACTATGTGCAAGTTTCCGTGTATCCATTAGTGTTCCTAGTGTTCAACGGGTAATTCAAGGAAGGATTTGGTGATGGTCCCAATGAGGTATGTCACTGGTGAGGACGAACTTGAGTTATGTTACGAATGAGTACAAGTACGTACAAAAACTCAATTGAATATGAAATCCATGAATGGTAAGTCCATGAGTATTGTGAAATGATGTTGTGTTAATTTGGTGGACTATGATATATGTTTATAAATGCATAGATTTCTAATTTAAAAGAAATGAAGCTGTGATGAACTTAGTCATCATCATTTTTGTACTAAAACTGTTTTGGACAGTAGCTGTAGTCCAACTTTGAAAATTCACAAAACAATTGGGGAAATTGAATTTAAGGTTGAATAAAATATGAAATTAAAGCTTATTAAGTCTAGGTTCACATAGAAGAAACGGTGTAAGAAAATGAATATCAGATTATGAAATATTTAAATTATTGTGAGATAGAGTTAGAATGATTTTGAAATCCCCTGTTATGATTTGAGAAAATCATTGAAAATTGTAAAAAAATAGTTGTGGGTTATAATTTATATGATTAAAATCCTTAGTGAAGAGGGGTCGGAACTGTCAGACAGCAAAAAAAGGGTAACTTTAAAGAATAAACTATACTTATTGACTCTACTAAAAATTCTAAAAATTTTATGGTAAGAAGATATGTGAGTCTAGTTTTAGGGAAAATTAGCGGATTTAGTAACTACGACTTGAGAAAAATAGCATGACTAGAAAATAAGTAAAAGTGTAATTATAGTCGTATTACCTTGAGAAGCATGTTGGCATATTGCTTTTTATTTTCATATGGACTTACTAAGCATAAAGCTTACTCCCTCCTTTTCATTTCTTTAGTTTTGTCAGGTCGGCTCGGGGTTGGAGATCATCAGAGATAGCATCACACTATCAAGCTATTATCGTTGGGGTATTGATAAACTTTAGGTGTATTTGAGTGAGTGGCATGTATGGGGCCTTAGTTATTATGATATGTAATCTTTTGATTTGGTCAAGATGTTGGCTTAAATTGATTCGTTGTGTTTAGCCATGGGACGTGACTTATATGGGTGATGGCTTGTAAGCCTATTTATCCAAGCTATAAATTGATGCCTTGCGATGTGGTCAAGTGATTATATTTGTTTGATATGAATGGCTTGTGTTACGATATGTATGCTTGATGAATGTCTTATGACCAAATGAAGTGGTCATAATCATAGAACAAAAGTGTGATTTGGAAATAAGTCAATAATGCTGGAAATGGAATGACTTAGGAAAGCATGCCGTTTGTGAATGTGAAATAATGTAAAGCATGGTATAAATGTATAAGTGATAATCAAAATGACATGTTCAATTGATTGTAAATTGGTATGCTTAGATTTGGTATAAAATGAGTAAGCAAAACATATGTATAACGACATATGAAATTTACAATTGAGTCTTAATGGAGGATGTTTAATTATCTACATGATGCTACACTATATGTGTCTATAATGTATTTAAGTATGTGAGGTAATAATGGTAACAGAAGGCTTGAAAAATAGCCTAAGTGTTGGCCATATGGACAAAGACATGACCATGTGTCTCAGCCGTGTGGAGGACACAGCCTCGCACACGAGCGTGTGGCCCGTGTGGCCTGGTCGTGTGGTTCAAATTACTTGCTGACATTACAAATAGAGAGTTACACGGGCTAAGGACACGAGTGTGTCCCAAGCCACACTGGCGTGTGTGACCACATGGCCCAACCCACATGGGCGTGTGACTCTCCAAAGTAAGAAAATTTGTTAAACTGTCAAAGTTTATCATAAGTTCCCGGTTTAGTCCCGAACCACCCCAATGTATGTTTTAGGCTTTGAAGGCCTGTATAAGGGACGATACGCATGTGTTTGAAAATTTTTAATTTGGATGAAATTTTATGGCTCGGTTTTGCATGTTTGTGAATGTTTAAGTCCGGTAACGCCTCGAACCCTGTCCCAGCGTCAGATACGAGTAAGGGGTGTTACATGCTTACTTTAAATGAATATGATTGGTAAATTAATTTCCTATTATATGAACTTATTAAGCATTTGAAATGCTTACTCAATTTTCTTTTCTCTGTTTTATAGTGCTCAGAAGCTCGTAAAGGTTGGAATTGGTTGGAGCATCATCACACTATCCTTCAGTTCATTTTGCTATAAATAGTAAACCTGTTTTGGTATAATAGCATGTATAGGTTAACTTGGCTAAATGTTGGCATGTAAATGGTTGTTTGTCATCTAGCCATTGGAATGGCTAGTAATCGTATAATTAGTGAATATATACTTGAGGTTACAATATGGTTAATATATGTGTGCTTGGTATGGTTAGATTGAATTATGGTAAACATATATAAGTTTTTTTAAAAAGGTAAGTTTGAATACATACATGTCATGATATATCAAGTATAATGGCTTCGTTTTAACATCTTCAATTGGTTGGTATATGTATGTAAGTATTAATGTAGGTACAAGGAAAAATTTGGGTGAGAAATAAGACTTGGAAATGACCTTGTTTTCGTCCACATAGGTAGACACATGGGCGTGTGTCTCAACCGTGTGTGACACACGACCATGCGCACGGGCATGTGGTCGTGTGGTTTGGCCGTGTGTGACACACAGCCATGCGCACGGGCGTGTGGTTTGGCCGTGTGTCCTTGCATCTTAAAAATTTAGAAATAGAATATTCAAAATTGGTCACACGGGCATGTGTGTAATATCCCGAATTAAGGCCTAATCGAAATAGTGGTTTCGTGACCATAAATCCAAGATAGAAATAATTATTTTATAATTATTTTAAGGTTTATGATATAATTGCATAATTGTGTGAAAATTTCGTGAAGAAATTTTTGGCATAACGAGTTTAATTTAAAGTTAGGGACTAAATCGAATAAGTTGCAAAACTTGCATTCTAGAAGTTTTTAGTATGAAATTGCTTTGAAATATTAATTAGGAGGTCTTAAATGGTACTTTGACCAATTTTAAGTTCATGGAAAAAATTAGGACATGGAAGGAATTTTTTTGAAAGTTTAGTAAGGAAGGGCATTTTGGTCATTTGGATATTAAATGAAATAAAAAGGGAAAAATAACACAAATTTGGTTATCATCTTCCTTAGTTGCTGCCGAATGCTCCCTCTCTAAATAGCTAGGGTTTCTTCAACTTTCAAGCTTCATAGTAAGATTCCAAGCCCCGTTTTTAATGATTTTTATGTTTTTGAAATCCCGGTAACTTGGTATAGCTTATGATAGTAATATTTTGAGTTAGAGTTCATATTTGGAAAAATACCCATAGGTGAAATTTGTGAATTTTGATGTTTTATGATAGAATATGAGGTTTTAAATTATGTTAGACAACTTGTGCTACTCGGTTTTGAGTGAAAACGAGTAAAAGAGCTTAATCGGCAAACATACCTAATAGTCATAAGTACATGTTAGAGTGAGAATTTGATGTTGCCATAGAAGGGAAAAGTGATCAGCATGTTATAAAACATAAGAATAAGGAATTAAGTTTAATTCTCGAGATTTGGGGCAAAAGTGTAAATATGCAAAAGTTTAGGGGTAAAATTGTAATTTTGTTAAAATTTGAATTAAAGACTAATTTGATAATGTGAGTATTAAATAAGCTAAATGTGTTATTTTAGATCAAGAAAGACGTGGAATCGACCCCAATCGAGGAAAAGAAAAGATTGTGGACTAAATTGCAAAATCATTATATTTTGGTACCAAGGTAAGTTCATGTGTGAATAATGTAACATAATTGTTATTTATAAGTTATTGATGTTAATTATATGATATGCTAATTTTCATCATGAAATATATGCTTTGTGGTTATTTTCGAATAAAATGCAAATTATGTGTATTAATTGTTAAATATAAAGTGCTATTGAGTATTGGTTTCGGTATTTTATGGAAGATGGCAAGGATATGTGTTTGATGAAAATCCCGTTTGAACCTTAGGAATAGATTAGGATACAAGTGACATGTCACTAAGATGGTTGAGCATCCGAACCCGTTGAGTTGAGTTCGAGTTCACTTACGAATGGGAATGTTCGAACTCGTTGAGTTGAGTCCGAGTTCGTGAGATGTAACTAGGCATCTGAACTCGTTGAGTTGAGTCCGAGTTCACTTATGGATGGGAACACCCGAGCTCGTTGATTTGAGTCCGATTTCACTTAGGGGCGGGTTACATGATTTCTTGATTACATATGTGGCACTTATGTGCAAATTATCCATGTATCCGAGTTATATTCCGATGTGTTCAACGAGTAAAATTTCTAGTGAAATGGAAGAACACTTAAGATGCAAGTGATGTTTTGGTAATTGTTGTGAAGTGGACACTTTGGACAGGTATGTACTTAACCCTCGGGTTGAAAATAGATACAACAACGATAAGGTGGTAAGATGATGAATGATGTTTAGAAATGTGATATATGTTTTGGTGATACTATGCTAAGGTTGTTTGGTATAATTGTATTGTTATGTTACTTGTTATTTGCATATGAACTTACTAAGCATTTATGCTTACTCCCTCCTTTTTATTCACTATAGTTTTGTACAAGCCGGCTCGGGAATCGGGACAGGTCAAAGGTTCGATCACACTATCCGAAGGATATTTTTTGGTAAATGGCTTGTAAAACTTAAGTATGGCATGTATAGCAATATACCTATTTCGTGTAAATAATTTTGTGATATGGCGGTGATTTGGTTGAAAAAATGCTTGATAATGATAGGTCATGGAAATGACTAATTTAGACCATGTTTGATGTCATGGAAAATTAATAGGTTATCTAGTCCATAAAAACTCATGAAAAGATGAAATTTGCCATAAACAGAACATTGCAGCAACACTGACGTGAGTTTGAAAATTTACTAAAAATCATAGAAATCGAATTTGGTGATGGATTAAATATGAAATTGAAGCCCAATATGTTTATTTTCACAGAAAACAAAAGAAACAGGTAAAGGAATTATATGTTAGAAGATATTTGAATTTTTGTGAAACAGGGCCAGAGTGATTTTTGGATCCCCTATTCCAACTTTAGGAATTCACCATAAATTGTAAAAAAATAATTAGGTGTTGTATTTTATATTATTGGAATCCTTATTGAGTCTAGTTTTCAGGATAAACAAGCGACACAGTCATACAAATTTTTCACAGAGAGATATATGGTTCGTAGTAAATAGAGGTCAGTCTAGCCAAGTCCTGAAATAGGGGTAACTTTAACTAATAAACTGTACTAATTGACCCAACCAAAAACTCTAGTAAAATATTTAGTAACTAGATATATGAGTCTAGATTTAGGGAAAATTTATGGATCTTGATTTTGAGTTTCGTAACTCGAGATATGATTTTTCTTGTAACTGTGACACAAGTAACTAGAAAGCTGTGAATGTAGAAATAAATGATTCGTAGTTCTTAATTTGATAAATTATGTTCGGTAACACCTCAAGCTCGACTCCGGTGATGGTCTCGAGCGTGGGGGCGCTACATTTAGTGGTATCAGAGCAGGTTTAGTCAGTTCTCGGACTACGTGTTGTATGTACGGATTTTGCTGTACATGCCATATGTATAAATTGTGATAGTGTGACGACTTTTGACCTTTTTAAATGATTTTTTTATATAGTAAATGGATCCCGATCCAGCTGTGGTAGATGAAGTAGAGAGTAATGCGCCAGCTCTAGCTAAAGGGGCAGCGCTGACTGAAAATCCACCCCCTACTGTTAGTCAGGGAGGAGGAGAAAGGGATCGGGAAGCCTTTCTCCAAATGATGAGTGCATGGTATACTGAGTTCGTTCATACGAACCCAAATGTACGACCTCCCCCATCTCCCCCAATTCCTCAACCTATACCCCCGATGCCTCAGGGTGTGGATATGATAAAATTTCACAAAACTCCAGTTGACAGAATTCGTAAACAAGGGGCTGAAGAATTTAAGGCAAATATTGATGATGATGCTGAGAAAGCAGAGTTCTGGCTTGAAAATTCTATCTGGGTATTTGATGAATTATCTTGTACACCTGAAGAATGTTTGAAATGTTCTGTATCTTTGTTGAGGGATTCAGCCTATAATTGGTGGAAGACTTTGATTTTAGTGGCACCAAAAGAGAGGGTAACCTGGGAATTCTTTCAAGAAGAGTTTCGAAAGAAATATATTAGTGAAAGATTTATTGATCAGAAACGTAAAGAGTTTCTTGAGCTGAAGCAAGGTAACATGACAGTCACAGAATATGAAAGAGAGTTTGTTCGATTGAGTAAGTATGCCAGAGAATATGTTCCTACAGAGGCCAAGATGTGCCGACGATTTGAAGACAGGCTCAACGAAGACATCAAGGTATTTGTTGGGATCCTTGAACTAAAAGAAATTGTGGTACTTGTCAATCGAGCTTGCAAGGATGAAGAACTACTTAAGAAAAGAAAAAGGTAGAATTTGAGACACGAAATTGGAAGAAAAGACCAATGAGTAATGCACCCTCACAGCAACCCAGAAAGTCAAGAAATATGAATCCTCGTCCCCAAGTTTTAGCTGGGCAATCATATGGGAATTTTAAGAAGCAAAATGTGGGTCCTAAGTCCCAGACTACTTCGGTAGCCAGTGTAGGGAACTCGAGATTTGTTAAACCCGAGTGCCAGCGGTGCGGTAGAAATCATTTTGGTCCGTGCAGAGTAAATGAATGTTTTCGATGTGGTTCTCCGGATCATTTTATTAGAGACTGCCCAGAGAGAGCTGAGAAAGAAAAATTTCAGTATACAAAAGCAAGTGGTGCAGATTCGAGGGGAAGGTATCCAAGAAAAGTTGGGAGTGAAGCAAACAGTAAGAATGTAGCCAGAGATGCAACAGTTAGACCTGAAGGAAGGGCTCCGGCTAGAACTTATGCTATTAAAGCGCGTGAAGATGGTTCCTCACCCGATGTGATTACCAGTATATTTTCTCTTTATGATGTTAATGTTATTGCTTTGATTGATCCCGGTTCTACTCATTCATATGTATGCATGAAACTGGTGTCTAGCATGAATATATTTGTTGAGAACACAGAATTTATGATTAGAGTGTCAAATCCGTTAGGCAAACGTGCGATAGTTGATAAAGTATGCAAGAAATGTCCTTTAATGATACGGGGTCATTACTTTCCGGCCGACTTGATGTTGTTGCCGTTTGATGAGTTTGATGTATTTTGGGTATGGATTGGTTGACGTTGCATGATGCTATAATAAATTGCAAAGAAAACGTTATAGAATTAAAGTGTGAAAATGGTGAAACTCTGCGGGTTGAATCAGATAAATCAGAGGCATTGTCTAGTGTGATTTCTACAATGTCGGCTCAAAGATATTTGAGAAAGGGTTATGAAGCTTATTTGGCGTATGTAATTAATACAAAAGAAGTTGAAAAGAAAGTTGAATTAGTACCGATTGTGTGTGAATTTGCGGATGTATTTCCAGAAGAATTGCCGGGTTTGCCTCCAGTCAGGGAAGTAGAATTTGGTATTGATTTGATACCGGGAACAACTCTGATCTCGATTGCTCCATATAGAATGGCACCAACAGAGTTAAAAGAGTTAAAGTCGCAGTTGCAAGAGTTGACTGATAAAGGCTTTGTGAGACTGAGTTTTTCACCTTGGGGTGCTCCCGTGTTATTTGTGAAAAAGAAAGTTGGTTCTATGAGGTTGTGTGTTAATTATCGGCAATTAAACAAGGTGACAATCAAAAACAAGTATCAGTTGCCAAGAATTGATGATTTGTTTGATCAGCTAAAAGGAGCGACATGGTTTTCAAAGATTGACTTGAGATCTGGGTATTATCAGTTGCGAGTAAAAGAGCTGGATGTGCCTAAAACTACTTTTAGAACAAGGTAAGTCATTATGAATTTTTAGTTATGCCATTCAGGTTGACAAATGCTCCTGTTGTGTTTATGGATTTAATGAATCGCATATTTCGGCCATACTTGGACAAATTTGTTGTGGTGTTTATAGATGATATTTTTATTTATTCAAAAGATGAGACAGAGCATGCTGAGCATTTGAGGATAGTTTTGCAAACTTTGAGAAATAAGCAGCTGTATGCTAAATTTAGTAAAAGTGAATTTTGGCTCCAAGAAGTTGGATTTTTGGGTCATATTGTTTCAGGTGATGGTATACGGGTTATCCTAGTAAAATTTTAGCCATTGTTGATTGGAAACCACCGAAAAATGTAATCGAAGTTAGAAGATTCTTGGGGCTAGCTGGGTATTATCGGCAGTTTGTAAATGGTTTTCTATAATTGCTGCTCCTATGACTAGACTACTCCGAAAGAATGTTAAATTTGAATGGACGGAAGAATGTCAACAGAGTTTTGAAGAATTGAAAAAGTTATTAACAGAGGCACCAGTGTTAGTACTGTGACAGCCCTAAAGTGACCCTAGTCAGAAAGCGGTTTCGGGACCGCTAAACCGAGTCACCAAATTATTTGAATATGATAATTATTGTCTAAAATATGTGAATATGAATGTGTGAAAGTTTTAAGCTTCGATTTAGTTAATTGCATGTGAATTTAGTTAATAGGACTTATGTGTGACACTTTTGAAATGTGATAGGTTAATCTATAAGGATCTATTAGTGCATGTAATCAAAAGGGTGGACTTGCATGTCAATTTCCCCACTTAATTAGTAGTGGCCGGCCATGAAATTGAGGATAGACAAAATGTGATGGGTAAAACATATTATAAATAATTTGTGATAACATGTTGTGGGAAGAACAATAAAATATGAGGGGAGTGGGAGGAGAAACCAAAGTTGTTTCATCCTTGCTCCCCCATTTTGCCGTACCTAGAAGAAAAAAAAAAGAAAAAAAAGGCTTCATCCTCTTTGTTCTTCTTGACCGAAAAATCAAAGGAAGAAGAAATGAGTTCTCTTGCTTCATGTTCGGTTTGGATGAGAATTAGGAAGAGGTAAGTATCTTGAAATTCTTGGAAATTTATGTATAAAGAAGGTGGTTAGTTCAAGTTCTATTCATTTCATGGATTAAATTTTGATTGATTGGAGGATTGATATTCTGCCAAGTAGTTTGAAGCTCTTAGTACATATATTTTTCTTCTTTCTTGAAGGTTGAAATTTGGGTTGTTCTTAAGGAGGTGCCGAATGTGGTCATTGAAGGGCCTTGAGGAACAATATGTGTGGCTTGGGTTATAACATTCGGCCATGGTAGAAAATGGAAGTGATAGATGGTTGTTAATTGTGATAGTTTAAGGAAATTGTAAGTAGTTTGAATAAATGAACAATAATAATAACAAATCATCTAGTGAATTGGTGTAGTTGTCGAATTTAAACTAGGAAGTTATTGAGTAATGTGTGTGTTTTAAGTGATAGAATTGAGTGAATGCTTGGAATGTGATATGTATGAATTATGTGTTAAATTAAGGTTTGCTAAGCTAGCTATTAAGAGGAAGTACAAATGTTAGTATTTGATTGCTAGTGTATATATGTGTACTAGCCGAGCTTTGAATTTGAAAAAAAAAATGGTTTGAGCACCATGTGTTGTATTGAGATTGTTTGAGTGAAATCATAGATATTTATATGATGAATTCGATTGTGGACATACATGCTTAAATAAGATGCACACATGAATAAATAGATAGATTGGTGTTGCATGTATTCGGTTATAGGCAGGCATAACGATGATTCTATCTTGACTTAGATAATCGGCTAAAGGAGAATATTAGCCAATATGTTGAATTTGGTTCATGACTTCATATATATGACTCTAACGTCTAATGTATATAAATGGACTAAGTACCTTGAATTCCTCTTTAATGTTCAAAATGATTAAATCAACTTATTTGTTAACATTAAGCTCAAGAGCAAAGGGGAACTAAATCCGATAAAGGAAAGGAAAAGGTGATCGAGTAGCCGTTGAAATCGTTCAACAGCATCCGAGGTAAGTTTTCGAGTAATGGAACTTAGATTATGATTCGATTAGATCATGTTATAAGCAAATCACAATCATGCTCTTGTATGTGGCTATTGAGCCGAAGATGGTAATGCTTGATAAGTGACTTGTGTTTGAATTCTAATTATGAAAATGAAATATAGATGTGTCATGATTTATGGATATGTGCATGAATATTCGGATGATAACCGGGCTAAGTCCCGAAGGCATTTGTGCTATTGACTAATTCCGGGCTAAGTCCCGAAGGCATTTGTGCGAGTTACTATATCCGGGCTAAGTCCCGAAGGCATTTGTGCAAGTTACTATATTCGGGCTAAGTCCCGAAGGCATTTGTGCGAGTTACTATAACCGGGCTAAGTCCCGAAGGCATTTGGGCAAGTAGCTATATCCAGCTAAATTCCGAAGGTACTTGGTTTGGGAATGAGCAATCTTGCTGTAATAATTTCAATTAATACGCTCGTAAAACCCCAACGAGGAGGTATGTTTTGTATATGCATTGGGATAATTGATTCCTTTTAAATAGTATTCGCTCAATCGATTAACAAGCTTCCGGCCTTTAGTCAAGTTGATTCCTTATGTATGGATATAAGGGTTGGAAATGTGAAGTAGGTATGATTGTGAGAATATTTGTATATGAGATTATTCGTTTAGTCATATGAATGCTATACATCAGTTGTGCATGATTTCATTACTCAAACTTACTAAGCATTAAATGCTTATTCCGTTTCTTTGATTCTCTGTTTTATAGTTTTTGGTTCGTCAGGTATCAGACTCGGGAGTGTCAAAGTCGAAGTTGCCCACACTATCAAAGCCCTTTTGGTACTCTTTTAGTTGAACTCTGCTAATGGCATGTATAGGACTGCCCTTTTGTTATTAGTCAAGTACTTTGGTGTTGTATATATTTGGATAGCCATGCGAAAATGGCTCATATATTTTGAGCATAGTGATATAATCATTTTGTATGTATATGGTTATTGAGAGGTGTGGATATGCTTGGCAATGATTGGCCATTGGAATGGTTAATCATGATCATATTTTGTGCTATATATGCTAAAGGGCTAGTTGAAGCATGGAAATTATGAAACAGGTAAAGTCTACCTTAAAGGCAGATGCTGACAGCAGCAGTGATGTAAATTTAAAAAATCACTAAAAATATTAGGAATGGAATTAAATAGTGAATAAATTATGTAATCGAACCTTGATGACTCTACTTTCATATGGAAGAAACAAAACGATCATATGAGTCGTATTTTAAGAGATATTTAAGTTTTCATGGAACAGGGCCAGAGCGATTTCTGGATCCCCTGATCTGACTTTGGAAATTCACTATAAATTAACCAGAGATAATTAGAAGTCATGCCATATATTTATAGATTCCTTTTTGAGTCTAGTTTCATCAGAAGCAAACGGCATAAGTATTGAAGCCCTGTACAGGGAGATATATAAGTCGTAATGCATGAAGGTCAGAGTAGTCGAACCCTGAAACATGGGAGACATTAACTAATAAACTGTACTAATTGGATCAACCAAAAAATTCTAGAAAAAAATTTGTAGATGGATATATGAGTCTAGTTTCAGGAAAAATTTACAAAACTGGCTTTCGAGTTTTGGAACTCAAGATATGATTTTTAAGGTGACAGTGACGCAGTTAGCCAGCTTGTCTGGAAATTTTTAAAATGGACTGTGAAAATAAATGAATTATGTCTGTTAGCACCTCGTGTTCGACTCCGGCAACGGTCTCGGGTACGGGGTGTTATAATTTTATTGGTATCAGAGCTACGGTTTAGTCGATTCTAGGACTACCGTAATACGTTTGGGTCTAGCTATACATGCCATTATGTGATTATTTGATAGTGTGGTGATTTCTGACAATTGAAAATGTGTTTATTTATAGTAATGGATCCCGATCCCGACCGAGCGGTAGCTGATGATCTTGAGAGTGTAGCGCCTGCTCCCGCACAAGGGACAGCGCCGGCAGACTCTCAACCTATTGCTAGTAATCCGAATGATGAAGCTAGACAAGCTTTTTATAGCGTGATGAATGATTGGTTCAACCAATACATTCGAACTAATACGGCTGTTTCACAACCTCCATTCCCGACTAATACCACCCCCGCACCTACAATGCCTCCGGTCACTGACCAAATAAGGTCAAATAAGCCCCAAGTTGACAGAATCCGAAAACACGGGGCTACTGAATTTAAAGCTACGGACAGCGACGACGTCGAGCAAGCTGAATTTTGGTTGGATAACACTATTCGGGTACTTGATGAACTATCTTGCACACCCGATGAATGCTTAAAGTGTACTATCTCCTTGCTACGTGATTCTGCCTACTATTGGTGGAATACGTTGATTTCTGTTGTGCCCAGAGAGCAAGTAACTTGGGAGTTTTTCCAAACCGAGTTTCGAAAGAAGTATATCAGTAAGAGATTCATTGACCAAAAACGGAAGGAATTTCTTAAACTTAAACAAGGTTCCAAGTCGGTTACCGACTATGAACGAAAATTTGTGAGGCTTAGCCGGTACGCACGAGAATGCATTTCTTCAGAAGCTGTGATGTGTAAACGTTTCGAAGATGGACTGAATGATGATATAAAGCTGTATGTTGGCATTTTAGAAATCCGAGAATTTGTGGTACTTGTCGAGCGAGCTTGCAAAGCCGAGGAGCTCAGTAAGGAGAAAAGGAAAGCTGATATGGGAGCAAAGGAGTTTCGTAAGAGATCTTCGGGAAAGCCCTTCCAACAGTCATCGAAGAAATTTAGAGATGACTTAGGCCGGTCTAGAGACACTTCGGGTTTTTCTAGACGAGATCGTGACCGACCCCCTGTGAGTACACGAGTCACTTCGGTCACCAGTGTTGGAAACGATCGTCGAGACAGAACGGAGTGCCAGTATTGTGGTAAATGGCATTCGGGGAGTTGTAGATTCCATGACCGCTCCTGTTATAAATGCGGATCAGCTGACCATTTCATCAAGGATTGCCCGAGACTATCTGAACAAAATGTAAATCAGAGTGGGAAACTAGGTGCTACTACTGCTCGGGGTAGACCATCTAAAAACACGGGCAATGCTAGTGGCGGTCAGAGAGGATTTAGAGATGCTACAACCAGATCTGAGGCTCGTGCGCCTGCTAGAGCTTAAGCTATACGTGTACGCGAGGATGCTTCTTCGCCTGATGTTATTACCGGTACTTTCACTCTCTTTGATACTAATGTGATTGCTTTGATTGACCCTGGTTCTACTCATTCTTATATATGTGAAACCTTAGCAACCAGTAAGACTTTACCTGTTGAGTCTACTGAGTTCGTAATTCGGGTGTCAAATCCCTTGGGTCGTTATGTGCTTGTCGACAAAGTGTGTAAGAAATGTCCCTTAGAAATCAGAGGTTCCTGCTTTCCGGCCAATTTGATGCTTTTACCGTTTGATGAATTTGATGTTATCCTCGGTATGGATTGGCTAACCGTTCACGATGCAATTGTGAATTGCAAAAGAAAAACTATCGATTTGAGATGTGCAAATAATGAGATGATTCGAGTTGAGTCTACTGACTTGAATGGGTCGCCAGCTGTAATATCATCGATGTTGGCTCAGAAATATGTAAGAAAGGGGTGCGAAGCATACCTTGCGTATGTACTTGATGACAAAGAGTTAGAAAACAAGCCTGAATCTGTGCCGGTGGTTTGTGAATATCTGGATGTTTTTCCCGAAGAATTACCGGGTTTACCACCTGTTTGGTTGGTAGAGTTTGGTATTGAGCTTGTACCTGGGACTACACCGATAGAAATTGAACTACAACCAGACATGACCTATGAAGAAGAACCGATTAAGATTTTAGCTCGAGAGGTCAAACAGCAAAGGAATAAAAGTATTGCACTTGTGAAAGTGTTATGGCAAAAGCATGGAATAGAAGAAGCTACATGGGAACTCGAAGAAACTATGAAGAATCATTACCCACATTTGTTTACCGGTAAGATTTTCGAGGACGAAAATCTTTAAAGGGGGGAGAGTTGTAATATCCCGAATTAAGGCCTAATCGGAATAGTGGTTTTGTGACCACAAATCCGAGATAGAAATAATAATTTTATAATTATTTTGAGGTTTATGATATGATTGCATAATTGTGTGAAAATTTCGTGAAGAAATTTTTGGCATAACGAATTTAATTTAAAGTTAGGGACTAAATCGAATAAGTTGCAAAACTTACATTCTAGAAGTTTTTAGTATGAAATTACTTTGAAATATTAATTAGGAGGTCTTAAATGGTACTTTGACCAATTTTAAGTTCATGGACAAAATTAGGACATGGAAGGAATTTTTTTGAAAGTTTAGAAGGAGGGGCATTTTGGTCATTTGGATATTAAATGAAATAAAAAGGGAAAAATAACACAAAATTGGTTATCATCTTGCTTAGTTGCTGCCGAATGCTCCCTCTGTCCATAGCAAGAGTTTCTTCAACTTTCAAGCTTCATAGTAAGTGATTCCAAGCCCCGTTTTTAATGATTTTTACGGTTTTGAAATCCCGGTAACTCGGTATAGCTTACGATAGTAATATTTTGAGTTAGAGTTCATATTTGGAAAAATACCCATAGGTGAAATTTGTGAATTTTGATGTTTTATGATAGAATATGAGGTTTTAAATTATGGTAGACAACTTGTGCTACCCGGTTTTGAGTGAAAACGAGTAAAAGAGCTTAATCTGCAAAAATACCTAATAGTCATAAGTACATGTTAGAGTGAGAATTTGATGTTTCCATAGAAGGGAAAAGTGATCAGCATGTTATAAAACATAAGAATAAGGAATTAAGTTTAATTCCCGAGATTTGGGGCAAAAGTGTACATATGCAAAAGTTTAGGGGTAAAATTGTAATTTTGTTAAAATTTGAATTAAAGACTAATTTGATAATGTGAGTATTAAATAAGCTAAATGTGTTATTTTAGATCAAGAAAGATGTGGAATCGACCTCAATCGAGGAAAAGAAAAGATTGTGGACTAAATTGCAAAATTATTATATTTTGGTACCAAGGTAAGTTCATGTGTGAATAATGTAACATAATTGTTATTTATAAGTTATTGATGTTAATTATATGATATGCTGGTTTTTATCATGAAATATATGCTTTGTGGTTATTTTCGAATAAAATGCAAATTATGTGTATTAATTGTTAAATATAAAGTGCTATCGAGTATTGGTTTCGGTATTTTACAGAAGATGGCAAGGATATGTGTTCGATGAAAATCTCGTTTGAACCTTAGGAATAGATTAGGATACAAGTGACATGTCACTAGGATGGTTGAGCATCTGAACTCGTTGAGTTGAGTCCGAGTTCACTTACGGATGCGAATGTTCGAACTCGTTGAGTTGAGTCCGAATTCGTGAGATGTAACTAGGCATCCGAACTTGTTGAGTTGAGTCCGAGTTCACTTATGGATGGGAACACCCGAGCTCGTTGATTTGAGTCCGATTTCACTTAGGGGCGGGTTACATGATTTCTTGATTACATATGTGGCACTTATGTGCAAATTATCCATGTATCCGAGTTATATTCCGATGTGTTCAACGGGTAAAATTTCTAGTGAAATGGAAGAACACTTAAGATGCAAGTGACGTTTTGGTAATTGTTGTGAAGTGGACACTTTGGACAGGTATGTACTTAACCCTCGGGTTGAAAATAGATACAACAACGATAAGGTGGTAAGATGATGAATGATGTTTAGAAATGTGATATATGTTTTGGTGATACTATGCTAAGGTTGTTTGGTATAATTGTATTGTTATGTTACTTGTTATTTGCATATGAACTTACTAAGCATTTATGCTTACTCCCTCCTTTTTATTCACTGTAGTTTTGAACAAGCCGGCTCGGGAATTGGGACAGGTCGAAGGTTCGATCACACTATCCGAAGGACTTTTTTGGTAAATGGCTTGTAAAACTTAAGTATGGCATGTATAGCAATATACCTATTTCGTGTAAATATTTTTGTAATATAGCGGTGATTTGGTTGAGAAAATGCTTGATAATGATAGGTCATGGAAATGACTAATTTAGATCATGTTTGATGTCATGGAAAGTTAATAGGTTATCTAGTCCATAAAAACTCATGAAAAGATGAAATTTGCCATAAATAGAACATTGCAGCAACACTGACGTGAGTTTGAAAATTTACTAAAAATCATAGAAATCGAATTTGGTGATGGATTAAATATTAAATTTAATCCCAATATGTCTATTTTCACATAAAACAAACAAAACAGGTAAAGGAATTATATGTTAGAAGATATTTGAATTTTTGTGAAATAGGGCCAGAGTGATTTCTGGATCCCCTGTTCCAGATTTAGGAATTCACCATAAACTGTAAAAAAATAATTAGGTGTTGTATTTTATATTATTGGAATCCTTATTGAGTCTAGTTTCAGGATAAACAAACGGTACAGTCATAAAAATTTTTCACAGAGAGATATAGGGTTCGTAGTAAACAGAGGGCAGTCCAGCCAAGTCCTGAAATAGGGGTAACTTTAACTAATAAAATGTACTAATTATCCCTACCAAAAACTCTAGTAAAAAATTTAGTAAATATATATATGAGTCTAGATTTAGGGAAAATTTACGGATCTTGATTTCAATTTTCGTAACTCGAGATATGATTTTTCTTGTAACTGTGATGCAGGTAACTAGAAAGCTGTGAATGTAGAAATAAATGATTCGTAGTTCTTAATTTGATAAATTATGTTCGGTAACACCTCAAGCTCGACTCCGGTGACGGTCTTGGGCATGGGGGCGTTATAATGTGTCTCAGTCGTGTGAAACATACGGCCCCAGCACACGGGTGTGTGTCTTGGCCATGTGAATCCTGCACCTAATTTTTGAAAATTAAATTGTCCACACGGCCTAGCACACGGGCGTGTGGCTGGCCTTGTGACCTAATTCAGTAGCTACCCTAATTTGAACACGGGTTGGGACACATCCGTGTGCTTCACATCGAATGCCCACATGATCTAAAACATGGATGTGTCACTTGGCCGTGTGAGCCACACGGCCTGACCACACGGGCGTGTGTCCCCTGCACCTAAGAAAAATTTTGAAATTTCGTGAAAAAAGTTCTAAGTTTTCAGTTTAGTCCTGATCTGATTCTAACGTGTATTTTGGGCCTCAATGACCCATTTAAGGGACAATATTATTGATTTCAGATATGAATAGTAAATGATATGAAATTTTCTGTAATTGATCTATAAACTCTGGTAATGCTCCGTAACCCTGTTCTGGCGATGGATAGGGGTTAGGGGTGTTACCAAGCTGCTTTTACGTCCAAATCTGTCACTTCCATACAAAAGTTATGTATTTCACCATCATTTAGCTAGGGAAAGTAATTTGTGCACATCAATCTCCCGCTAATTGATCCTTCTTTAGTATATAGATTTTTGAATAAATTAATAGTTTCTTCTTTCAGAACATCATTATCAAAACCCCATGATCGATTGCTTAATTTCAGATCCTCAATCATATTATTTCTCCCCCTCTTTAGTTTCCATCTATAGGAATATTTAGTAATCCTATCCCCATTAATTAGCCAATCAAAACGTGACTTCTGCTTCCATAATAGTTCCTCGTTGGTTTATCTTCCAATATATGTTGCACCCCTTTAATCCTAGCCATTACTTCCTTCTTTCTTTTGAAAAGACTACCAAAAGTGTTAATATTCCATCCCTTTGCTGCAGCCACAAAATTATTGACTGTCTCCATAATATCCCCATTAAAATTCCAATTTCCTTTAACCAATTCAGGAAATGTTTTATGAGATAACCAACCATAAAAAAGACGAAACGGATGCAAACCTTTTTTTCTTTTTTATCCCATCAAACGTAATAAGTAAAGGTCTATGGTCTGATTTTAATTTATGGAGATTTCGAATTGCATAATTTGGAAATTCATTAATCCATTCCATATTTCCAATTCCATGATTAGCCTTTCAAAAGTTGTACCCCTTTTCCAAGTGATTTGGGGCCAGAGAAACCTAAATCAATCAAATTATGATCAGAAAAAAAAAAGCTTTGAATCTTCTACACCCCTGTCTCCTCATCAAATTTGGATATTGATAATCAACTATGTCCAAATTAGCATTCCAGTCTCCCACTAGCATCCAAGGTTCATTCATAGCCCCTGATATTTTACTTAGAGCATTCCATAAAATTTCACGTTTCCTCACATCTGGACTCCTATATACAACTGTCCAATGAAATGCTTTGGCCTTTTGAACCATAAAGAGTGACATATGAATGAATTTGAAATGGCTTACCTAGATATCTATCGAAATGGATTCATTCCATAACACCCAAATACCACCAACAAAACCTCACGCCTCCATTCTATGAGAGAGTTTAAAACTTGAATTCAAGATAGTTGAACCTGCTCAAACCCCACTTATCTTGGTTTCTAACAGTACAACCACATCCACAGCAAATTCACAAACATATCTTTTAGAATATGATTAAATCGAAGGTGTGCTCATCTTGACAATTCCAAACTAAGAAATTTGGAAGCATAAACATGTAAATTAGATAGAAAAGAAAATCCAACCTTGAATGTAACATTTAGCCTGGAAGTTTCCCTCCTCACCTTCTGCTTCCAATAGCTCCATCCCATCCTCTTTAGGCACTTCAATATTCCTTATTAGAGAATCAATCTGCTCAGGGATGTTCTCCACTAGATCTGCCACTGGCATCATAGCATCAGTCTTCTTTTTGTTTTGCAACCCATGATGGTTTTGGTCCTTCAACTTAGCCCATTTCACAGTAGAAGGTTCTAGTGGGATAGAGGAAGATATCCCACCTTCTAAAAACTTCAAACCTGACTTATTTGACATGCTCTTACCCTCAACCACCATAATATTTGGGTCTCAATTCTCCTCCACCACAACCACCTTGTGATTCCTCTTTTCTTCTGTAATTTTCTTGTTTTCACTTAACGCTTGAAAGCAACCATCGTCGTAATTTTGTGAAGACTAGTTTCCTCATGTGACTCTTTAACTTGATCACTTTTTTGTTGTGGCCCACTAGATCCAACCTTAACCCCATTCAATCCTTTCTTCCTAAGCCCAGATTCTTGCAATGCTTTCCCTTTATTTTTGGACCCATTTGAAGATGGCCCACTAGCTTCACCCAAGGAAAAGCCTAACCTAGGCTTAATAGCATTTATTGTACTTGATGACTTCCCGTCCATATTTCCACCTGTACCATCCCCTGATTCCTCATTCAAATCAGTAATCAAGGAAAATCTTGATCTACTATTTATTTTTTGTTGATTAGTCTCCATTTTGGCATTCCTTCTTCAAGGACATCTTGATTGACTCGAAACAACCATCTAGGACCCAAATTCCTCTGTTTCTGCCCTATGGTTCAACTTCGTCATCGCCGGCAATTTAACAGTAGTAGCCTCATGCTCCTGATCCATTGGTGGGTTTTCTTTTCGTAGTTTAGGACACACCTTCTTCTAGTGGTCGTAGTAGCCACAACCAAAACAAACATTTGGTAAGCCTTCGTACTCTACCCTTTGTAATCTCCCTTCCACTCAAATTTTAGATATTAACAGTCTATTTAGATCAACCCTCACTGCCATTCTAGCAAATTGGCCTCCCATTCTATTTTCCATTTGATTGTCCACCTTGATCACTTGACTTATCGAGCTTCCCACCGCCTCCAAGAGATTTTTTTGTAATAAGAACCCGAGAAACCCAGAAGCCGAATCCAAACCATTAAGTGTTTTGGATAACTCGCAGAAGTATTGAAGGACGATGACCATGGTTGTACTGTTAAATAATACCCATAGATCATCCAAGGACCATCAATCAGCGCTTTGTCATAATCCTCCTTTGCTTGGAATTTAATGAAGTAGTAATCGTTCTCTTTTCTACTTTCTTTAGAAAAGTGATTGATATCAGTTGAAATGAGCGATTCAACTTCCACATACTATTAAGCTTGGAAACAAAATTATTGAATCCGATTTTCCACCCAAGAAGTTTTATAATCACCGTTTTGGCCATACTCCTCTAAATCCATGTGTACACTCTCTCAGAGAATTTGATAGCTGGAATTCCATCCACAAGCCTAGTTATCACATCCCCTTCTACCAGTTAAAACTTGTCCTCGTCAAAGTCCTCCTAATTATCATTCGATACACAACCAAGTAATTTATCTTTAAAAGAAACCACTTTTGCTCTCCGTTCTTCTACCTCCATATCACCCACGTTCGGAGGATCATCCTCCTGCCAACGTACTTTCTTTGTAGCCCTTGCCACTCCGAACTCTCCTTCCAAAGTTTCACTCGATTTCATATTTTTTCAATCAATTCTCTCATCAAGTTTAAATTTAAAATAATTATTCTTTATTTTATGTCAAGCTATTGTAATACAGATCTAATAAATAAATTTTATTTATCATGTTATTTCACTTTTTAAGTTTCACATTATCGCCTGAAAATCTTTTAAAAGTTCTTTACAAATTTATGTAAGATAAGTATCACATTATCACACCTTAATGGAATCCAAGCTGAGACCATATTGAGAAGAGTTATCAAATTCCAAAACTAATATATATATAGATAAAAAAATCACGAAAATCAAAGAAGTAAATGTTGAATCATCTCTAAATAAATCACTGCACTGACTGAAGAAAATATAAATTAGATTCATAATCCAATGCCAGTATCGCCTAAACGCTTTGTTGTTAGATGTTCATCTTTGTGAACTTGGCCTATTCAAAATCATAATTTAGATTACAAAAGGAATTGTATTAAGCTTCATTGGAGCTAGCTATCTAAGGTGCAACAAGCTTAAACAATACGCAACATAGATTCATGGGACTCATCGATGCCTCCTTTGTTTCCTTGTCGATAAAGTAACATCATACTTGAAATCATCTTCTTCTTTATCTCTATGTAAATAGAACCATAACTTCTTCTCTGCATTGAATCGCACACATGGATCATGTTGGTAGTGTAATCGATCCAAGGCACCGCTGACGACCTGATTGAGTTGCTCATTGGGGATTTCTTCCATGATGTACTGCAAGTCTCTTATAAGAATGCAAACATCAACTCTAGTGCCCATACGATCCGAAAATTGGGAAGCTCTATCCCTCACGAGAGAGAGAACTATGATATTTGGTGGCCTAAAAATGTTCTCTACATTTCAATGATGGCTTGCTACTACTTCTCAGTGGAACAACTATGGATTTTCTGCCATCTAATGCTGTGTATGAAAAGGCCCTCTCAGGAACCAAGTATCTAACAGCTTCTTCCTTGCGGAAATATTCCCTTATCTCGTCGGGGCATGGACTAATAGTAGCTACATTTTTCTGAGGTTGGATTTTTCGTAATCTTTCCTTTACATTGACAGTGTGATACATCAATGTCAAAGGTGGTGCAAGCAGGTCTCCAATCTTCAGAAGACTGTCTTGAGCATTTTTCAACCAATCGGTGAAGCAATGGACCGATTTCTAAACTTTCCTTATTGGAAGACCCCAAGCTTCCAACAATATAGCTTCGTTCGTAAAGTTGTGTGGCTTAATAGCTGACGGTCTGATCCAAGCCCAACTCTTGTTACACTTGGAATAGATAGTGAAGGCCTCCCATGCCTTTGATCCAAGAGGTGCTGTTGTTGAAGAAAGTATTACAAGAGCACCTCAACCAACTCTTGAAGCGACTCCTGCACTTTGAGAATACAAGGATCCCCGAGATTTGATCTGACTCGCTCCAAAATTTCAGACATGGTGAGAAAGTGTTATCCCCTAATGCTTTTAGGATTGCTTTCAGTAGGGTTGTTGCTTGATTCTGAAGGATCAACTTTTACATACAGCATAATCATTGTGGTACAAATGGCAGAAAGGAAATGTATGATGGAGAACGAGAACCCTGGGCGAGCATTAGGGCAATTCAAACCAAACTGCAGCTTCTGAAATGGTTCAGAGGTCGGGCCTTTCGTTTCTTGAACTGTACTGTTTGTAACCTCAGACACAGAAGTGGAACTAAGCTCAGGTTTCACTTTCTTTAAACCACATTTCTCCAAGGAAGATTTATACAGTTTCTTTCTTTTCAAAGAAGAAATGGGCAGTTCATTTTCTTCAAGCACCTTTTCATCCTTGATGCAATGGTAATCAACTTCAACTTGCCTACCCATGTATGCTCGTTCTACCGTCTTTTTCAGCTTCAATAAGCTCGATTTATTCATCTTGAATTCGCCAACATTATTGTTTATAGATTCCAACGATGGCCTCGTAGAATCACCACTGGCTTCCATCCGTCTTGGTCTCCCTTACTATGACAGGCTCCATATCTTGATTGTGATTGCAACTTAGTCTCAAGCAAACAAAATTTATCATTTGACAACTACATCAGAATTATAGCTGCATCAATATCTCTCTGGATAAGCTTTCTTCGTTCTGTGATTTCAGCACTACCGTCGCCAGTGCCCATTGTTCCAGGATTAGATGCCCTTGAAAAATTTCCAAACTAAGCTACATTTTCCTTATAAGAAAGCCCTCTCATCGAACCATCTATTTCGGGGTACTTCACACCTTGAAAAGAAGATGACTGAACTCCCAACTTTCTTTTTAATGTTACTTTTGATCCAATGTCCTTCAAATCACTCAAAGGAACTTATTTTCTGTGCTTTTTGGTGTTCAAGGCCAGCATTTCTGATTCATTTATTATCAACTTCGATCATTTTCTTTACTATCACCAACATCTAACATAGTTATCCAAACAGTATACAATCACCAAAAGAGAATTAAGGATATCAAAATGAAAAACAAGATACAATTACACCTTTGGCAAAAATAATATGATCTATTTAGTTTCTAATATAATAATAAGAAATATAGACCAAATATAAAATCCAACACAAAACTAAGAATACCCTTTTCTTAAATCTAGCTTTACTTAGCTACATCTTAATCCATTGTTACTATAAATAACTTGACAATAAGATGAAGCTTCCAATATATTATAATGAAAAAACTAATGAGAAAGATGATTTAAGTGAGAAGAAGAATCTTGAATAAACAATTTTCCTTTCTTGTTTTCAAGAGTTGGTTTATTTTTGAGCACCGGGAAATGTATATGTATATGTTCATTTTTCAGACAGTTCTCATATTTAGGAACTGAAAATAATGATCAAAGTTAAAGCAGTTGAAAAATTTTACCTCAATCTATTTTCTCAAGAAACAAAAGGAAAATCAGGGTTTCATTTGAAGCAACCTTGAGAGCCCTTTCCAAAAAGATAAGAGAAGGGGGAAGGAGGGAAGATGAAGAAGCGTGTTTATATGTGTTATATTCGATGCGAGGAAGACGACGCCATTTTGAACAATCTATGTCATTTAGAGTGGGGGGAAAGGGTTGAATTTGGGCCCATTGGGGCCCATTTAGAAGTTTCCTTTGTGGGCTCATCTTTAAATAGATGGAGTATGAAGAAATATAAATTGTAGACTTAAAAATTTGATTCAATTAACTTAAAATTAAATTTGATTTAATTTAATTTAGAGTAAAAAGTTAATAATGTGGACTCATCTAATTCAAATCCACGTCAAATCAAATCTTAAATTAACTCAAACTTGAAATTACTCAATTCTAAAGAACCAAAACAAGTAATTGGAAACAATCAAACTCTAAATTTACTATAAAACAAACTAATCCAAATCTATAATAATTCCTACCAAAATAATCTAGCCTCATACTCAAATGAGACTTTTTTTATATAAATAATATAAAAAATAATTATTTATGAAAATAAGTTGGGGATAAATTATTTATTAAGAATGAGTTATTTTCAACAATATTCATCGATGTTGTTGCAATCATGGCTCAATCATGTGTTTTTTTTTATAAAACAATTTTTTGGATGTCGCCATTGTGTCAAGCGGCACTAGTACATATTTTTCCAAAATACTAGTGAAAATACATGTATAATAGTGAAAAAACAAAAAAAAAATTAACGGTGTTGTTGGTATGCCAGACAGCATTGGTGAAATTTAAAAAAAACCATAGTTAGAAAGAAAAGAAAAAAAAGCTGAGACGAAAAAAATTATTTTAATGGGTGTCGTCGATGTGTTGGCAATACTACTGATAATTTCAAAAAAAATAATTTTTAATGGGTGTCATCAGTGTCTCAGGTGACATCGGTAATTTTAAAAAGAAATCAAAGGCTGTCAAGGAAAAAAGCAGAAACCAATAAAAAAATATTAGTGGTGCTATCGATGTGTCAGGTGTTACCACTTATTATATATTCCTGACCCTCAGCCAAAAATCTATTCCTGTTAAATTTTGTGTTTTTGTTGAACTTTTTTTGTTTGAGTTAAAGTTTTTGCTTTTTGTTGACGAGTAGAAAAAAATGTTTAGTAGTAAGGGAGAAAATAGAAAAAACTAAAGAATTGTATTTTAGACTTCAAAAGTCAAGTTCAAGTTTATAAGGTTAGTTTGTTTTGTATGTAACTATATTTTTTCAGTAAGATTTAATTTTTTAAAAATAAAAGCTAATTTTATATTTTTAATTTATTTTACAAATTTACTATCGAAGATGAATAATCAATTCTTAGTATATGTTCATTTCAAAGGGATAATTTTACAAACAGTTGTTGGTTGTATATTTGAATCTCACCAGCAAATAGGAATGAGGTTTAATAAGAATGTAAAAGTCGATGATATGAAACAAACGATTAGTGCAAAAATTTCTCGACGTTGTGGGAGGAGGATGAAATGGCATCCAGTACAGTGCCCAAGACTGTAATAGTATTTGGCACCTACCTATATTTTGTGTATCATACTTTGTCATCGGACAAAGCTCATGATACAACATTGCTAATACTGTTAGGCCTCAACTGTACAAACGAGCAACTTGTAAATTAGACAACAGAGGCAAGTACATCATGTGGACTTTATTATTATTTGCGTCTGGCATAAGTACCCCTATCAACTGCAGTGTATATGCCTGAGTAACACACATCTTCTCTCACTCAGTGGCACTACTCGATAAGATTTCAAAATTTTCCTTTAACTAGGAAACTTCAAACTTGAAAACCTAGCTTTACTTTCACCGAGCAAGCACCCAAGCAATTGATAACAGAGTGTCGCAGGTTCAAACACGTTACTTGAACTTGTGATCGCATTACCGTCAACTGGAAGCCCAAGTTGCAATGAAACATCTTTCAGGGTGGTGCTGCACTCCCTACATGGAAAATGAAATGTGTGGGTCTCCGGACACCACTACCTAACCAAGTCGGATATTAAGTTTGCCCTCAACTCAAACAATCGAATCAATGGCCTTGTTCTGAATCCGACGGCATCCAAGTATGACAAAAAATATTTTCCCAACTGATAGCTTGAACATGGACAAACGCCTTCAACACGCGGTGCTCACCCTATCTGTAACACCTCTAACCCGTATCCGTCACCATAATAGGGTTACGGAGCATTACTGTTCAATTTGAACATTAAATCATACATTTCATACATTGACATAACATAATATAAAACATTCATTCATGTACATATTGTCCCTAAATTGAGCCCTTGAGGACCTAAAAAAGTACTTTAGAAACAATCTGGTACTAAATTGGAAACATTTACAAAGTTTAAGGAAAAGTTGGAAATTTGGACTACAAGGGTCACATGGCTGTGTGACTCACATGACTGAGACACAGGCGTGTGTCTCAGTCCGTGTAACCTCCAAAATAGGGACACGTGTCCCAGCCCGTGTCTTCACCCGTCTAACTCTCTGAGTTGGGTTACATGGCCAAGGCACATGCCCATATGCCAGGCCGTGTAACTCTCAAAATAGCCACACACGCCCGTGTGCCAGGTCGTGTGCTATGCCATGAAACAGCCTGACTTGCATGCATTAAAACCTACAAGGGACACACGACTGTGTCGCCTGGCTGTGTGTCACACACGGTTAAGTAACACGCTCGTGTCTCAGGCCGTGTGGACATGAAATTGGCCAAAATCAAGCCATTTCCATTACCAAATCAAGCATGTACCAAAAAGTATTTTGTGCACTTGACCAAAGCATTAAAACCTTACCAAAACATGCATGAAATGACTAATTCAAAAGTTCAAATCCATTCAACCAATATGCCATACAAGGTACATCAAATGCAAACATACAAATTTACCTAAACATATACATATACTTGATCTCATTTCATTTATAAGCATCTAGTTCATTTCCATCTCAAAACATATCATAACTTCACCTATATCACTTTAACATAAACTTATCATTTGAGCCTTACCATTCATGCATCATATGTACCAAACTGACACAATTTAACCATCATCAAAATGGTACCAAAAAAACCAACTCATATATATACCGAAATAAAAATTTAAGCATTCAACTAAACATCAAACACAAGTCCACCTATACATGCCATTATAACTGAAACAACCCATTTTTAGTCAAATCAAAACAATGGTTTCGGGACCACAAATCTAAGATCAAAATATTTATTTTATTATTATTTTGAGGTCTACAACATGATAGTATGATTGTATGAAAATTTTATTAATAAATTTTATCATTTGAATGCTTAATTTGATAAAAAGGACTAAATCTCGTAAAGTGTAAAACTTGAATTCTATTAGCTAAAGGTGTCTAATAGATATGGAACCTTAAAATGGAGGTCCTTATGTGGTAAATAGCCCATTAATATGTTAGTGGATGATAATGGCTTGGTATTTTGCATAATTATTAATGTTTTTAAAAGGTATAAAGGTAAATTAGTAAATAATGATAAAATTAACTAGAAGTCAAAGTATTATCTTCTTCATTTCACCTAAACTCAATCGAAAATCTCCATGGGAGGAGCTTAAACATTTTCCCAACATCTCCTAGTGCATGTGAGTGCATTTTTGCTCATTTTTAATGATCTCTATGTTTTCGTGGTCGTTGTAACTTAATCTAGCTAGTCCAGGGACTAATTTGAAAAATTATTAAAGGTTAGGGTTTTACCATTGATGAATATGTGTATTTTGATGTTTGATGATAGAAAATGAATAGTTGTTAGATAAACAACATTTGTTAAGTGATTTTGGTTGAAATTGCAAATTAAGAATTTATTTGTAAAATGTGTAAAATTCATGGTGAAATGTGTGAAATAGTGAAAAATATGAGCTGCTATGAGAATAAGTAAAATTTGGCTAGCATGAGTGTGGACTTAATTGCATGAATTTGTATTTTTTATAAGATAGGGACTAAATTGTAAAGAGATTGAAATATTAGGGGCAAAAGTGTAATTTTGACATAATTTAAAAATTGGATTAAATTGAATAGAATGATAATTAAATAAGTTAAATTTGATTATATATAGATCAAGAAAAGTGAAGTTCAGAATTAGATCAGAGGAAAAACAAGATAGTTGATTGATAGCTCGATTTCTCTCCGTATAAATCCGAGGTAAGCTCATATGTTAATAAGCATTAATATAATTGTATTTTAAATGCTTCAATATTGAATAAATTGTGAATACGATCTTAAGGAAATGTTCGACGAGAATTGGCTACATGTGAAATCCTGATTGAACCTTAGGAATAGATAGGATACAAATGACATGTCATTAGGGGTTATTATGTTTGGGTGTTGATCCGTACGTTCTACCGATGGTTGAGTTGTCTGGCATGTGTTACGTCAGCTTGTGTAAGCAGCATCGTGTAGCTACATCTTAACCGTTAGCTTGTGTGAGCAGACCCGTTGATAGCTCGAGAGTGAGCATTATATGAGATATGAGATTGAGATGGCTTTGGCCTGATATTGGCAGTTAGGGTGTGAGATTCCTGAGTATCCGATATTGTTCCAAATGGTTTAACGGGTATAACAATGAATTGGAAGAGTATGAATATGATACGAGTTAGTACAGGTATATATGTGAACTATACAATCATTGAATCGAGGAAATAGATAGAATTCATGTCTAACCTTTGGATTGAATATGTGTTAAGTTTTAGATTTAAATTGAATTGCATTATGTGATGTTTAAGTACTTGAATTGTAGTTGAATGGTAAGTTTTACTTATTAAGCATACGAGCTTACTAAACTTTATAGTTTACTCTGTTTACTTTTTCATGTTTTATAGTGATTTCAAAACCTGCTCAGATTGGTAGTCGTCGGAGATCTCATCACACTATCCAACTGTTATTTTGGTACTTTTGAACTTTTGTATTTGGTTATATGGCTTGTATATGTGTTGTGGTTAAAATGGTCTATATGTTGGTAATGAATTTAGCCAATTGATTTGGCTTGTAAACGATGAATGCTTTGTTATGTGTATAGCCATGTAATTTGACTTATTTTGGTATACTTAATGATGTATGTATATATATGAGTAAATGGCCTTTTGTTAAGTGGTTTATAATTGCTATGTGAATGCATTGTTGAAAATTGGTATTGAAGGTAGAAAATGGTTGATATTGAGATTGGATTTATATGCTAGTAATAGACAAATAATGCACGTTTAAAAGTGACCATTTAGGTGATTTTTAGATATAAAATTGGTATGTGTTGAATTGCCAAAAACATGATGTTATGAGCATTATGGTTGAAGGTATTGAAACGGCATGAATTAGGCTTGGTTGAGATTAGTTTGAATGCCTATGGATAATATGTTTTATGCTATTTGGTATTTGTAAGTGAATGCAAGTTTGGATGAGAAAGATGGCTTGGAAAATAGCCTAGTTTTGTCCACATGGACAGAGACACGGGCGTGTGTCTCAGCCGTGTGTGATATATGGTCAGGTGACACGGCCGTGTGTCCCTGATACGTGGTATTCATGACAGGTTTTAAAAATTTATAATTAATCGTTCTTGAAACTAACTATTATCACGATGAAGGCAAATGTACCTATCGAATAGTAGTATAGATTTAGCAAGACCGGATTGTCGAACCCAAAGGAACCAAGACTACGAGTAATTACTTCCTTTTTATTATCTAGCCTAAAAATTAAGGGGTTTGTTTATCTAAACTAATTAACTAAACAAAGGATGCACAGAGAGAAAATTAGGGAAAACTTTTGAGAAAACTCGATTGATTGAGACAATACCCAAGGAAAAATCCACCTAAACTTCACTTGTTATTTGACTCTGAATCAGACGATTTAATCATTTGACTTTATCCGTAGAAATACCTAGGCTATATTATTATCTCTCTCGAGACTAATAACGTCTAACCCTAGGTTGATTAATTGAAATCTCTTTCTAATTAACACTTAGTGTTGCATTAACTCGATCTGTGGACTCCCTTATTTGGTTTCATCCTAATCCGACAAAATCTTGTCACCTTATCTCTAGGCGTGCAATCAACTCCGCTTAATTACGAAAAATTTACTCTTAGACAGGGACTTTTCCTCCTCTGAATAAGAGCAATAACTTGAATCAATATCCTGGAATATTAAAACAAGAATTAAGAACACATAATTAAGAACAAGTCAAATATTTATCATACAATTCAGATAATAATAACACGATCTGTCTTAGGTTTCATTCCCCTTAGGTATTTAGGGGGTTTAGTTCATAATTATGAAAGAAAACATCTCAAAAGAATAAAGATATCAAAAATATAAAGAAAACCCAAAACCCCTGAATGGAGATTGAAAGGAGATCTTCAGTCTTAATGATGAATCTGGCTTCTGAGATGGATTAATCGGCTTTCCTTGAGTAATTCCTCACCTCCTACTCTGTGTGTCCCTCCTGAGTGCCTCCTCAAGTGTTTAAATAGGCTTTAGAATGCCTAAGAGCCCTCAAAAGTAGCCTTTTCCGAATAAGACTATACTTGGGCTCGACAGGGACATGCCCGTGTGACACGCCCGTGTGCGATTGCTCCAGCCCATGGTCAAGGCTGTTAAATAGGCACGAGCGTGTTGTCTACCCGTGTAAGTCGTGCTTCGATCCTGCCAAATGGACACGATCGTGTGGCTTATCCGTGTGGGGAAGTCCAGGCCGTGTTGATTTCTCATGTAGGTCCATTTTCTCTGTTTTCGGCCAGTTTCTCGCTCTTTTTACTCTCCTATGCTCACCTAATATAAAACATGAAATTTAAGAATTAGGAACATCGAATTCACCAAATCTAAGGAGAAACCATCCATAAATGTGGTAAGCATGGGATAAAAATATGTATAAATTACGGTTTATCAAATACCCCCACACTTAAGCGTTTGCTTGTCCTCAAGCAAAATCCTCAACTCACAATCAAAATAAATTCTTCTCAATTTATAATCCCTATCAATAATATCTCAAAATAATCCATAAGTAATCATACATTGAAAATTTAACTAAAAGTACATCAAAGTTTCAAACATTCCAAGTTGAGCATTTTATCACGAAAACATAGGTGTCCCCCTCATCTATGTAATCACCTTTGATCAAAATATCATAGAGTTTAACATCCTCACTAAAGATTCACTCAAATCACTCTAGGTGTTTAAGGACTTCAAATAAAGCACTCATTAGTCAATATGAAAAGTTATTACCATAGGCTTGAATGAAAATCAAATATCCACCACTATATATTGAGATGATACATCAATTAAAAAGGTCTTTAAAGGGTTGTAACGTGGCTTTAGTTAGGGGGTGTGGTCACAAGCTGAAAGAAAAGGTTAGAATGTAGATTGAATTAAAGAAATCACCTAGCTAGAAAAATAACTAATAATCAGTTGAATACAAGTGAGCTTCTTCTCAGAATATGGAATTAACACTCAAGCTCAAAAACAACGAATTACTATTAATATGTATGTAAGTATTTTTTTTTGGAACAAGTCAAATAACATAGAACTTAATTATTGCAACGAAGAATAAAACATAGCTAAGCAGTTAATTCAAATCAAATCTCGACAAAAATAAGGATCAAATTAGGGGATTTCAACAATAATGGGTTATAGGTTAATATTGAGGGTAAATCAATTAATGGCTTGTTAGGCTCAAAGGGGATCACTAAGGGTTAACTATGAAGGTAGGCTTTTGTAGAGTGAGTGGGTTAAACCTAAGTGCCTTAATCATCTTGACATATCAAATCAAATGGTGTGGTCTTGACATGCATAATCAAGGAAGTTCTAGAATAACAAATCAATATTGACGCACCCATAATAAAAGTGAGCATGAAAGAAATAATATATGCTCTAAAGGCTCAATATCTCACAAAAATTATGGTTTTTTGATGTTTAAACTTGTGAATTTCAACTCAAGATAATATCTAAACTTGGGGAAACAACTTAAAAATTTTTAATTCTCAAAAATCAACTTATCATGCTTGATTCCCTAATGTCTTAAAGTTTAAACGATCAATGCATAAATGCCTATGTTTTAATTCAAGACATATCAATAAAAATCATAACTTAATCAAAATTCATTCTAATAGTGGTATGAGAAGATCACATGAGAATAGGACAAAATTCAGGGATTTCTGATAATGATATAAAAGACTCCCCCAACACTTAAGATGTACATTGCCCTCAATGTACAAAGATAGATATATTGAAAAATATAGATATATAATCATAAGATAGGGAGAGAAGTGAAACTTACTGAATGATGAATGAACTCCTTGAATTGGAGTTATGGAGAATAATCGGCCAAGGCAATGATGAGAGTGGAGGAGGATACTCCGGTGGTGGTAAAGGTTCATTAGCCCATAAGTCCTACGCCAAAAGAATATTATATCTGGTAGTAGCTATGGTCGTGGTTGAGCAGGGCATGGCAGTCGTGGAGAACCTTTTCCAGTGGAGTTTTTAGTTTCTAAGTGATGATAAGCTTTGGAGCTCTTTATAACTGTGATAAAATCAAGAACTCTTTAGGAAATATAAGGAAGCATAATTACTCGTAATGAAATAGCTGAAACTATAAATTATTCAATAAAAATTATAGAACCTAAAATTAAAATAATATTGAAGGAAAATAAAATAAAAAGTACTTAAAGAAGATAACTAAAGATAAAAGTGGAAATAAAAATAAAAAAAATAAAAAGTCTTTAAACATCGTCATCGCCGGATGGTTCGCGAGATGGTGGTGGCGATGAGATGTGAAGGTGCTGAAAATCTGATGAAGAGTAGCATCAATGTGATCAAAATGCTGAAAACACTGCTGCTCAAATCGAGTAAGGCGCTCAGAGATGTCAGAGTATGAAGCCACCGCATGAACTGGACGATGGATAGGTGGTGGCTGATATGGTGGGTCCTCATGACATGGAGGGACATCATCAGTAATGTCCTCTGGGTCCTCCTCCTCGGTGGATTAGACGAGGCAGTACTTAGGAGGGTAGGTTCCACGTCGCGAGATGGTGGTGGCGATGAGATGTGAAGGTGCTGAAAATCTGATGAAGAGTAGCATCAATGTGATCAAAATGCTGAAAACACTGCTGCTCAAATCGAGTAAGGCGCTCAGAGATGTCAGAGTATGAATCCATCGCATGAACTGGACGATGGATAGGTGGTGGCTGATATGGTGGGTCCTCATGACATGGAGGGACATCATCAGTAATGTCCTCTGGGTCCTCCTCCTCGGTGGATTAGACGAGGCAGTACTTAGGAGGGTAGGTTCCACGTCGTTTCTTGATCATCCTCATATGTAGCATGCTCGAGATGCCCTGTGGGGACATTTGGCCGATGAGAGTAAGGGAGGATGATTGTGCCACTGTGTTGAGGAGCCCAAAGTGCCAAGTCAATTGAGTCACATAGGGCCCAATAGAGATGACTCATCTCCTATGCCGCTCCGTCTAATGGCGGATGGCGAGGGCAATGAAATAGGCAAGGTCAAAGACATGCCCATTCGCCATGCTCCATAGGAAATAGGCGTCGTGAGTGTTGACGACGCCAGTGCTCTCTCGTTCTCCTGTCAGAATGTGGGCCAAGATGGTGTGTAGGTATTGCAGGGATAGGGCGAGGGCTGATGCCTTAGAGTGGCTAGGATCATAGGTGGCTGAGGCAGGGACGAGGTCCTTCCAGCACTTTGAGGAAGAGTAGTGGATGTGGCAATG
Source organism: Gossypium hirsutum (assembly GCF_007990345.1). Classification (NCBI taxonomy): domain Eukaryota; kingdom Viridiplantae; phylum Streptophyta; class Magnoliopsida; order Malvales; family Malvaceae; genus Gossypium; species Gossypium hirsutum. The sequence continues at coordinate 47,617,608 of NC_053436.1, read as the reverse complement.
GAGGGTGTCAAGTTCATTGTTGTCCATGAACTCCTCCGTGTATAGCCCTAGAGCAATTCCAAACTCCAGTATGCTCAACTAACGCACTAGACCATCAAGGCAGAACTAGACTGTTCCAGGATCGTCGAAGTTTGTCATGACGACCTTAAGATGAAAGGTCGAGCAGAGTTCCATTGTGATTTCGAGGGACGTCGGCTCGATAATCTCAAAGAAGAGCCCCCACAATTCAGTCATCAGGAAGGCTCGGACTGCGTCAGTCGTTTGAATTTGTTCAAGTGCAGCCCAGTCAATGCAGAGGCCTACACCTAGAGGTCAGGCCCATAATATCTGAAATAGTTCCTCTTGGGGTCCCAGAGAAACTGGAGGAACGGGTGCCTAATCTCCATGCTAGGACCCGAGGATGACGCTGCTCCTTTCCTATTCTTCGAGACGGAGACAACGGTCTTCTTACCACATGAGGTTGACATTGTATACTCAAGAGGGAAGAGCTTTGGGTCGTCGAAGGTGGTGCTGTGGTAGGCGCACGGGCATGGTAGGTAGGGCGTGTGAAGTTGGAGCAGCTAGGGTTAGGGATTTCAGGGAAGGAGGTGATGAATAGTGAGGGGTTTATATAGCTTTTGGGTCACACGGCCATAAGGCACACCCGTGTGCCCTTATTTTAGCCCGTGTTTTTTGGCCGTTTCGATGGACATGGCCGTGTTCTACTTCGTTCGCTTCTCCCATGCCCGTGTGTATAGGTGCACACTCGTGTTGTTTTATCAGTCTTGAGCACGGGTGGTGGGCACGGGCATGCGTGTTTTGATAGACCCGCCCACAGCCATGTCGCACAGTCGTGGCAGCTTATCGCATCTCCTGTTGGGGAAAAAATTTTGCCCTGTTTACTCACGGCCGTGTCGTACGGCCGTGTCTCCTCCCGTGGTGTGAGCACGACCTAAGGCACGCCCGTGTGCCTGGCCGTGTGGATTAGAAAACCTGTGTTTCAAGGACTCAGTTAGTGAATAGATGTTAAAAACTAAATTTTTAAAGAAATCAATACTGTTAGTGCTCGGGTTGCCTCTCGATAAGTGCTTATTTATAGTCTAAGCTCGACTTACCTTTCTTGTTGCGTGGTTATGGTGCTTCGAGGAGTTTACACTCATCATCCCTACAATCAGTTTTATCAACATAAGGTTTAAGACGAGTACTATTTACCTTGAACGTACCGAATTTGGGATGAATTACCTCGACCGTACTGTATGGAAAAATGCTAAGCACCGTAAGAGGGATTTCTTCATCCGGTTCAGAAGTGGTAGTACGAGGGTCTGCTGTGTCTAATAGCACTTTGTCTCCAACCTTAAGTTGATTGGGGGAAAAATTTAGCTTGTCATGGTGTGGTTTTTGTTTATCGTGTGTTTTCGGTGTATGTGTCTGCCATTCATCTAGCTCCTCAATTTGTAGCCCTCGTTCTTCATAGATAGGTCCTTTGTTGTTGCTTGAGCATGGCTCATGTATGTTCTTCGAACCTATTTCCTGCAAAGCAAGTTGCAACACATGGTCAGTTTTAGTAGGAAGATTTATACCACCACCTTCAATTTTCGATGTGTTACTCAAATTACGAGCTTGAAGGGTGATTGTTTTGTCTCCCACATGAAGTGTGAGTTCACCTGTTCCAACATCAATTATTGTTCTAACAGTTGCTAAAAAGGGCCTCTCTAAAATTAAAGGAACGTTACTATCCTCTTCTATGTCTAGAACAATGAAATCAACTGGGAAAATAAATTTGTCAATTTTAACGAGTACATCTTCAATAATACCCCTAAGAAATCTGATTGTTTTATTGGATAATTGAATACTCATCCTAGTTTGTTTGGGTTTCCCAAGATCTAGTTGCTTAAACATTTTGTAAGGCATGACATTGATACTAGCCCCTAAATTAGCCAAAGCATTATTAACATCTAAGCTGCCAATTATACAAGGAATCGTAAAACTCCCTAGATCTTTTAATTTGTTGGCCAGCTTATTCTGTAGTATGGCTGAGCAAACCGCATTTAGCTCCACATGCGATGCTTCATCCAACTTTTTCTTATTTTTTAAAAGCTCCTTTAAGAATTTGACTACGTTTGGCATCTGTGAAAGAGCTCCAATAAACAGTAAGTTAATATGTGATTTCTTTAATAATTTAAGAAATTTACTGAATTGTTCGTCTGTGTAGTCTTTTCTTGTCGCATTGGGATATGGCACACGAGGTCTGTACTCTTTACTTACCGGTGTTTGTTCATTGTGACCTTCCTCACCTCTGCTTTTACTTACCACAATTCCTTGCCTCGATTCTGGTTCAGGTTCCACTAAGCCTTCCTTGTCTTGGATGAAAATTGCGTTGAATTGTTCCCTTAGGTTAGATTCAGTGTTACTCGGCAGGCTACCTTGTAGCCGTTTAGATATTTATTTGGTGAGCTGTCCTATCTGAGTTTTGATCCCTTGGATCGATGCTTTTTGATTCTTAAGTGCTATCTCGATATTCTGAAAATGAGTTTCTGAAACATTAATGATTTTTGTTAGCATCTCCTCAAGGTTCAGCTTTTTCTTTCGTTGGTAGGGTGGTTGTTGGAAGCTTGGAGGTGGTGGTCTCTGATTCCCTTAGCCTCCCCATGAGAAATTTGGGTGGTTCCTCCAACCTTCATTATAAGTATTACTATAAGGATTATTTTGAGATCAAGGATTATCACCCATGTAATTTAACTGCTCGTTCTCCACGTTGTGGCCATAGGGTGTGTATTCTGAATTGCTTGATCCACCTCCACTTGCTTCCCACTGCATTACTGGGTGAACCTGTGAAGAACCAAGAAAACCGTCAATTTTTCTATTCAAAAGTTCTACCTGATTAGAGAGCATGGTGACCGAATCGACGTTAAAAACGCCAGCTATTTCGTTGGCTTTGTCCTCATGATTTGCCACTGATAATTATTCAGTGACATCTCTTCTATAAATTCATAAGCATCCTCAGGTGTCTTATTATTGATAGTTCCACCAGTAGCTGCGTTAATCATCTGTCTAGTCGAAAGATTTAGGCCATTGTGAAACGTTTGAACCTATAGCCAGAGTGGTAACCCATGGTACGGGCATCTTCGCAAAAGGTCCTTGTATCTTTCCCATGCAGCGTAGAGTGTTTCTAAATCCATCCGCACAAAAGAAGAGATATCATTACGTAATTTAGTCATTTTAGCCGGCGAAAAAAACTTTAATAAAAACTTTTCGATCATTTGTTCCCAAGTAGTGATTGACCCTCGTGATAACGAGTTCAACCACTGTTTAGTTTGTTCCTCAATGAAAAAGGGAATAACCGAAGGAGAATGGCATCATCAGAAACGCCATTGATTTTAAAAGTGTCGTAAAATTCCAAGAAATTCTCCAAATGAGCGTTTGGGTCCTCGTCTTGCAAACCATCAAACTGGACAAACTGTTGGATCATTTGAATAGTGTTAGGTTTCACTTCAAAATTATTCACAGCAATAGCAGGCCTAACTATGCTCGATTCAGTTCCTGGTAAAGAAGGTTTAGCATAATCATACATAGTACGCGGTTTCTTCTAGTCATACACTATAAAAACTTGCAAGGAACGAATAAAAGAAAATCATAAAAGAAGATAAAAATTTAAATTGCAAATAAAGTAAAATGGCTACAGTAATAAAAATTGAGTGTTCCTAATATCTTAGTTCCCCAGCAACGGCGCCAAAACCTTGATACGTGATATTCGCGACAGGTTTTAAAAATTTATAATTAATCGTTCTTGAAACTAACTATTATCACGATAAAGGCAAGTGTACCTATCGAACAGTAGTATAGCTTTAGCAAGACCAAATTGTCGAATCCAAATGAACCAAGACTACTTGTAATTACTTCCTTTTTTATTATCTAGCCTAAAAATTAAGGGGTTTGTTTATCTAAACTAAGGATGCATAGAGAGATAATTGGGGAAAATCTTTTGAGAAAACTCGATTGATTAAGACAATACCCAAGGAAAAATCCACCTAGACTTTACTTGTTATTTGACTCTGAATCAGACGATTTATTCATTTGACTTTATTCGTAGAAATCCCTAAGTTATATTATTATCTCTCTAGAGACTAATAACATCTAACCCTAGGTTGATTAATTGAAATCTCTTTCTAATTAACACCTAGTGTTGCATTAACTCGGTCTATGGACTCCCTTATTAGGTTTCACCCTAATCTGGCAAAATCTTGTCACCCTATCTCTAGGCGTGCAATCAACTCCGCTTAATTACGAAAAATTTACTCTTAGACATGGAATTTTCCTCATCTGAATAAGAGCAATAACTTGAATCAATATCCTGGAATATTAAAACAAGAATTAAGAACACATAATTAAGAACAAGTCAAATATTTATCATACAATTTAGATAATAATAACAAGATTTGTCTTAGGTTTCATTCCCCTTAGGTGTTTAGGGGGTTTAGTTCATAGTTATGAAAGAAAACATCTTAAAAGAATAAAGATAACAAAAAATAAAGAAAACCAAAAACCCCTGAATGGAGATTGAAGGGAGATCTTCAGTCTTGACGATGAATCCGGCTTCTAAGATGGATCAATCAGCTTTCCTTGAGTAACTCTTTGCCTCCTACTCCATGTGTCTTCCTGAGTGCCTCCTCAGGTGTTTAAATAGGCTTTAGAATGCCTAAGAGCCCTCAAAAGTATCCTTTTCCGAATAGGACTATACTTGGGCTCGACAAGGACATGCCCGTGTGACACGCCCATGTGCGATTGCTTCAGCCCGTGGTCAAGGTTGTTAAATAGGCATGGGCGTGTAGTCTACCCGTGTAAGTCGTGCTTCGATCCTACCAAATGGACACGACTGTGTGACTTACCCGTGTGAGGAAGTCCAAGCCGTGTTGATTTCCCATGTGGGTCCATTTTCTCCGTTTTCAGCCCGTTTCTCACTCTTTTTACTCTCCTATGCTCACCTAAGTATAAAACATGAAATTAAAGAATTAGGAACATCGAATTGACCAAATCTAAGGAGAAACCATCCATAAATGTGCTAAGCATGGGATAAAAATATGTATAAATTACGGTTTATCAGTCCCGTAATGTTTATTAGAACCCAAGTCAGTATGTTCCACACGGCTCAGCACACGAGCATGTGACTTGGCCGTGTGGCATAAGTCAACATACCCTATAGTTTCGGCATGGCCTAGTACATGGCCTGGCATACGAGCGTGTGAGGGCATTTCGAAGTGTACACGGGCTAGTTACACGGGTGTGTGGTTGGCCGTGTGACCCACGTCAGAGAGTTACACGGGGTAGGACAAGGGCTGGGACATGGCCATGTGATCCCATTTCGAATGTCCACACTACCTGTGACACGGACGTGTCTTTGGCCGTGTGAGACACATGGCTTGGCCACACGGGTGTGTGTCCCTTGTATTTTGGAAAATTTTCTATGTTTTCCAAAAATTTTTTGAGTTATCGGTTTAGTCCTAAACCACTTCTAATGGATGATTTAGGCCTCGAGGGCTCGTATTAGGGACTATATGTGTAACACCCCTTACCCATTACTGAGATCGGGACTAGGCATGAGGCATTACCAGACACGTACTCGGTTATTTTCAGGAAATACAGGCTATAAAATTTTGTCCCAAATTAAAACCAATCAAACAACATCTTAATGTTCTTATTATGGGCCTACGAGCCACAAAACATGCATGGAAAATGGTCCAGGACTAACCCGAGGACCTAAGAAAATTTTAAGAAATTTCTAGGGTAATGTCTCACATGCCCGTGTGGAGACAATGTACATGCTCGTGTGCTTGGGGACACGCTTGTGTCCCCTATCCGTGTGGAATTTATTGAATTTATTTCTCATGTTGAACCTATAGGGGTTTTCACACGGTAGAGCACATGCCCGTGTCTCTGGCCCGTGTCCTTCACACAGCCTAGACACGCCCAGTGGTCGCCAGTGTCCAAAAACTCGAGCATTCTGTTCATGACGTCAGCATGCATTTAGGGACACACGGCCAAGACATGCGCTCGTGTGCTAGGCCGTGCCCTCCACACGACTGAGACTCACGGCCGTATCTCTACCCGTGTGTTTACTACCATGCATTCTAACTTAAAATTTTCAGGTGCAGGGGACACACGACCATATCACAGGCCCATAGGGCGGTCTGTGTGTCACACATGGCCTAGACACACACCCATGTGTCTACCCGTATGGACCTTTTTGGGCCATTTTCCAAGCCTATGGTCACCCTCTAATATTTATATCCACTTATAGTTTTCAATAACACTTAACTTGGTCTAATTATACTCTTAAATGACCTTAATACACCTCATTGCATGTAAACATCATCTCATCGGTTTTCATACATGCTAGGTTATCCCCTTTTTATTAAGGATTTCTATGACTTGTAACTCAATTGAGCTTGGCTCGCTATCTTAACTCATTGCCAAATCATGGCCTAACCACCCTTGTGATTTGGTCATATTATAAATGACTAATTGTAACACACCATATTTAATCATCACAAGAACATTGGAACATAACATGCACAATTTGGTAAGTCATAACCTACACCAAAATGAACCAATTCCCATGGCCATATACAAGTGAATATGTATACTTTTATAAGCCTTCATATTGGCTAATCAAATGACACATATAATAAAATAACAAAAGCCCTATACATGCCATTGAACATAATAAGAGTATCTATATACCAAAGCTAGACAAGATGATAGTGTGTTGATTCTCCAACCGTCTTTCAATCTTTACTAGTCCTCGAGCTCTGTAAGACAGGGAAAAGAGAGGGGTAAGCATTTACATGCTTAGTAAGCCTGAATAACTGGAAAGTAAACTTACCGATTAGTTAGCATACATCCATATTAGGCAACAAAATCAACAAGTATGAAATAGTTTCCCTATCACATGCACTCAATCCACAAGTTAGCCTCATAACAATACACCATGTAAATTGTCTTAGATGAGCTCACCATTCATTATTCAACATTTTCATTTTCTATCTCATGTTAATCCCGACGAGTTTCTAAAAAATCTTGATGGATTTTCCATTTACTGTTAAGTCATAAAAGCAATCATCTCAAGTATGCACTCTCGCGAACCTCACATCATACGGCGGGATTACCAGTCCAGGCTAAATCCCCCATAATGTAAACTCATAGGGTGATGTCGAGATTACCAGTCTAGGCTAAATCCCTTACAGTGACAAACACCCTTAATGTGCTTAGGTATGAATTACCAGTCCAGGCTAAATTCAGACCCTAATCAGATTACCAGTCTGAAATAAATCCACAATGCACACATATTCTTCGGGAGGCTCGATCACTCAAGGAACACCCGTCCGGGCTAGATCCTTTCTATATTTGAGATCAACGGATTACCCTTCCGGGCTAAATCTTTTTTTGCAACACATGCAGGATCTCAAGTCATGTAAGCCATGGTTTATCCATCGAATTTCCCTTTTAACTTCAACTGGGACATTTATCATCTTGTCATTATTATTATTAACACATTTCATGGATTTCCATGCCATCATTATATACAACTATCACACATTCATAAAACATGCAATTAGACATATTAGTAGTTTACTTAAAGTTATTCAAACTTACCTGGTATTCGTTTCGGTCTCGCGTTTCGGTTATTCCGAAACCTTTCATTTTTCTCGATCAACCTCTGGAATTTGTTCCTCGGGGCCTATAATAATAAAAATAAATCATCAATATCTCACATTATTCTTTCGGGCCTAAATTTCACCCCCGAACAAAATGACCGTTTTGTCCCTAACCTTTCACATTTTTTACGATTTAGTCCCTAGCCTCGTATGATGAAATGCATGAATTTTCTACATTACCTAAGGCTAGCTGAATGTTCTTTCCTTTTATGGCAGCCCAAATTTTTTCATTATTTCACATTTCTACCACATATTTTACACCTTTTGTAAAAAGGTCGTTTTAGGGGTTTTTCATGAAAATCACCTAGAAAAATATGTTTAACACACATCCAACTTTCTTATTCCTTCATAAAACATCAAAGAATAAACATGTCACACATGGATCACTTTTCAAAAATGAACCCTAACTCAAAATATGGGTAGAAATGGAGAGAGTAAGCTACCAAGATTTTAAAAATACGAAGAACATTAAAAACGGAGCTTGGGAACAGTTACTATTGAGCTTGAAAATGTTGAAAACCCTAGCTATGGAGGGCTTGAGAAATTCGGCTGGATGAGGGAGAAGAATGGCTGATTTTTGCCTTCATTTTCCCATTTTATTTCATTAATTAGCCAAATGACCAAAATGCCCTTAAGCCCTTTCTTTCAAATTTTATCCATACATGCCCATTTTTATCCAAAAACTTAGAAATTGGGCAGATTGCTCCTTAAGGACTTCTAATTAATAATCTAAAGCAATTTCATACAAATTGCTTCTAGAATCCAAGTTTTGCACTTTATTCAATTTGGTTCTTATTTTTCAATTGGACACCTTGCTCATAAAATTTCTTCATGAAACTTTAACACATGCATATTTTCATATTCTAGACCTCATAATAATCATAAAATAAATATTTCAACGTCAAATTTGTGGTCCTGAAACCATTGTTCTGACTAGGCCCTATTTTGGGATGTTACAATATGATTGAATGTGAATGATTTTTATTTGGAAATGAAAAATGTATGTGAAATGTATGTTTGTTTAAGTAATAAGTTTGGTAATGCTCTGTAACCCTATTCCAGCGACGAATATGGGTTAGAGGTGTTACAATAACCTTGGCCAAAACATCAAAAACTACCGATATATTCGCTGGATAGTGTGATAGATCTTCGATGAGCTTCCAAACCGGCCGAGCTTCCAATTATCTATAAAACATATGAAAGAAAACTACGTAAGAACATAATGCTTAGTAAGTTCGTAAAACATGAAACATAACATTATAATTAAGCATAACATAATCCAACCATAAGCTTGGAACAAGCCTAAACACATTAACAACACATGTTAGTGCATTCAAACATAATTCACTTGAATTAACAAATGGTAAGTCATTATACATGAACATATTTCATTTGAACTCATCATTTTCATGAACATAAGTATACTTCTATTAAAGCTTACCATTTCAATCCTTTTCATAATACATGGTTTAGTTCATTTGAACATTTACCGTTCCTTTCCTTTTCATGCTCGTTGAAACATTTATAATATCATCAGATATTTAGGAAAGCTTAAGTGTGTTAAACATATAATCGTAACACTTCCTTTACATCATTGCTCACACGAGTTGAAAAATGGGATTGCTCACACGAGTTGTGGGCCAGAATGTAACTTACACGATGCTGCTCACACGAGCTGTGGAGTATCTGCAAAAAATGCAAGACCTTGGCCATCTGTAGGAGATTCAAGACCAACACCCAAAACATGAAAACCCTAATGACATGTTATGTAACATCCAGAAATAGGGCCTAGCTGAAATAGTGGTTTCGGGACCACAAATCTAACATCAAAATATTTATTTTATGATTATTATGAGGCCTAGAATATGAGTATATGTATATGTTAAAGTTTCATGAAGAAATTCTAAGTATAAGATGTCCAATTGGAAATTAAGGACTAAATTGAATAAATTGCAAAACTTGGATTCTAGAAGAAATTTGTATGAAATTGCTATAGATTATGAATTAGAAGGTCTTGGAGATTAATTTGCCCAAATTCTAAATTTTTGGACAAAAATTAGCTTGCATGGATGAAATTTTAAAGAAAGGGCATGAGGGCATTTTCGTCATTAGGCATTTTAATGAAATAAAAAGGGAAAAATAAAGCAAATATGCTCATCTTCTTCCCATAGCTACCGAAATTTTGAGGATACCATAGCTAGGGTTTCTTCAATTTTCAAACTCAATAGTAAGTGCTCCCAAGCCCCGTTTTTCATGTTCTTTGTATTTTTAAAATCCCGGTAGTTTGCTCTCTCCATTTCTACCCATATTTCATGCTAGGGTTCATGTTCAAAAATTTACCCATGCATGAGTTATTGGTATTTTGATGGATTATGGAAGAATATGAAAGATAAATGTGTGTTAAACATCTTTTTCAAGTTGGTTTTCATGAGAAACCCTTATAGGGACTATTTTGCAAAAGATGTAAATGTGTGGTAGAAATGAGGAAAATAATGAAAAATGTGGGTTTCCATAAGAGAGAAAAATGTTCGGTTAAACTTGGGTAAGATAGAAATTGCATGTGTTTCATTATACGAGCCTAGGGACTAAATCGTAAAGATGTGAAAGGTTAGAGGCAAAAAGGTCATTTGGACCGAGGTAGGTATTAAACTTGAAATATATAATGTGGGGTATTAATGAATTAATTTTGCTGTTATAGACCCCGAGGAACAAATTTCGGAGGTCAATCGTGGTAAACGCAAGGTTTCGGAATAACCGAAACACAACTCCGAAAAGAGACCAGGTACGTTCGGATAACTTAAAGTAAACCCTTGATATGCATAATTGTATGAATTATGAATGCTTGATGGTTGTACTTGTTATTGGTGTGAAATATCATAGAAATGCATATTGATGATAACATGTGAAAAATATCTCGGTTGAGGTTGACAAAAGGAATTCGATGGATAAACCCTCATTGAAAAGGTAAACTGGGATCCTGCATGTGTTGCAGTAAAGATTTAGCCCAAACGAGTAATCCGAGATCTCAGGTATAAAAAGGAATCTAGCCTAGACGGGTGTTCCTTAAATGATCAAGCCTCCCGAAGAATATGTGTGCATGATGGATTTAGCCTGGACGGGTAATCCGATTAGGGTCTGAATTTTGCTTGGATTGGTAATTCAGATCTGAGCTCATTAAGGGTGTTTGTCGCTATAAGGGATTTAGCTTGGACTGGTAATCCTGACATCACCTTATGAGTTCATATAATGGGGGATTTAGCCTGGACTGGTAATCCTGCCATATGATGTGAGGTTCGCGGGAGTGCATAGATGGAATAATCATTCGTATGAATTGACGGATAATGGGTATTCCATCGAGGTTTCCTAGAAACTCAACGAGATTAACATGGGATGTACATATATGAATGAAATGTTGAATGATGAGCTCATCTAGTTAAATTACATAATACATGATTATGTGACTAACTCATTGATTGAGTGCATGTGATAGGAAATCATTTCATAATGGATGATTTCATGAAATAAGTATGGATGTTTGCTAATTACTCAGTAAGTTTACTTTCCGATTATTCGAGCTTACTAATCATGAAAATACTTACCCCTCTCTTTTTCCCTGTCTCACAGAGCTCAAGGACTCATAAGGATTGGAAGACAATTGGGGAGTGAACACACTATCAACTAAACAAGCTTTGGTATAAAGACTCAGTTTATTTTGTTCAATGACATGTATAGTATTTTTGAGTATTTTGTTATATGTGTCATTTGATTTGCCCAGTAAAGGCATGTAAAAATATGTTTACCTCCTTGTATATGGCCATGAAAATTGGCTTAATTTAAGTAGGCTATGATCTACGATTTTATGCATGGTTTTAATTACGAAGGATGGGTTGCTATCAATTGGCAATGAATCACATGAATGAGCCAATTTCATATGGATTAAAGTAATATGGGAACCCATGACACTAAATAGGAAATAACCATTTATGTATGAAACCAATGATATGAGGTTTCCATACAACTGTTTTCATTAAGATTATTTACAAGTATATAATCATGCTTCTTCTCAAACTTGGTGACCATTAGGCACAAGTGGTATAAAGAGGTGACTAAAGGAATGGAAAATAGCCTAATAAAGTCCACATGGTTGGACACACGAGCGTGTGGCTAGGCCGCATGTGACACACGGTTCCCTTCCATGGGAGTGTGCTATGGCCGTGTGTCCCCTGCACTTAAAACTTTAGCTCAAAGTTGTACACGGGTAGGCCACACGTGCATGCACCATGGCCGTGTTAAAATGACAGTTTCGTCCATGGGTAGGTAGCACGAGCGTGTTCCATGGTCGTGTTGATAAGTGAGTGTTGCCCACGGTTGAAGGGCATGGGCGTGCCCCAAGATACACGGGCGTGTGAGTCCACACGATCCACTTACACGAGCGTGTGTCCCTTTTAGTTAAGGAAAATTTTCTAAAGAGCCCAAGGCTAATCAAATGTGCCCGTATTTTCCCGCATTGCCTTCCGATATGTTATAGGTCTCGAAGGCCTATATAAGGGACGAGATGTTCACGATTGAAAAGTTTTAAATTCAAATGAAATTTTGTGCTCCAAGTTAGTAAACTGAAAGTGCAAAGTTCCGGTAATGCCTCGAGCCCTGTCCCGGTGTTGGATACGGGTTAGGGGTGTTACATGTCATTTGTATCCTACGAATTCCTAAGGTTCAAATGGCCCTTGGTAATCGTCGTGAAATCGTTGGATATACATCATTTGGTTTCGTGGCAATTAACACATTAACATATAACTCATTATAACATTAAAATGATGTTTAATCATACAAACTTACCTCGACGATAAAGACGTAGAAACGAGATCAACTAATCCGAGGCTTTAGCTTTTCGTCGATCTAGTTCCGTACGTGGTCTATCTTGATCTAAACAGATAAATTCAATGCATTTAATTATTCTATTATTCAATTCAGTCCATATTTCCTTTTTTTCAAAATTATTATTTTGCCCCTAATATTTTAACCTTTTACAATTTAGTCCTTAAGTTTGTAAATTGAAATCTAAGCATTTTCATCATCATTTCATGCTAGCCAAATTCACTAGGGACCTATATCAACCCATACAATTAAGCATTTCACAAATTTACAAAAGGAAATTTACTACTTTTACAAATAAGTCCCTAAATGACATTTTCATCAAAAATCACTTTACAAAACTTGTTTATTTAACCACAATGACTTATAATATTTCATTAAAATTCAAGAATCATGCAAGAACATTCATGGAAAAACCCTAAATCTTTAACAATTTTGCAAATTGACCATCGGGTTAGCCAGATTAAGCTACAAGGACTTCAAAAACATAGAAATCATTAAAAATAAGATTAAAAATCACTTACATGCAACACTTGAACATGGTCGAACCTTCAAGCATTCTTCAATGGTGTTTTCTTAGCCTATTTTTGGTGGAGAGATGAACTAAGAAGATGATACCTTTTGCTTATGTTATTTTACTAAACTTAATTATTAAATTACTAAATTAACATTTCTTATTAACATTAAAATCACTTAATTTTGTGTCCATCTTTGTCCACTAACACTATAAATTATGTAATTACGATCTAAGTACTTTATTTTAAATTTTCATAGCTATTTAACACCTGCTAGAGCTCTACTTTTGCATCTTTTACGATTTAGACATTTTCACATAATTAAACATGCAAACGTCAAAATTTCTCAACGAAATTTTTATACGACCTTTCTAATATTCTATAGACATTAAATAATAATAAAATATAAATTTACTCATTAGATTTATGGTCCCAAAACCACTGTTCTGATTTAACTGAAAATAGAATGTTACAACTCTCCGCCATAAGGAATTTTTGTCCCTGAAAATCTTACCAGAAAAGAGGTTTAGATATTGCACTTTCGTAGCTTCTTCTGGTTCCTTAGTAGCCTTTTCTATTCTTTGACATTTCCAGAGAACTTTCACTAAAGCTATACTTTTATTTCTCAATTCTTTAACCTCTTGAGCTAGAATTCTGATCGATTCTTCATTATAAGTCATATCTAACTGTATCTCGACATCAACAGATGAAATCATGTGTGAAGGATCTGATCGATACCATCGTAACATTGATACATGAAATACATTGTGGATCTTTTCTAACTTTGAAGGTAAAGCCAATCTGTAAGCTACAGGCCTGATTCTCTCTATGATCTCATACGGCCCAATAAACCGCAAACTAAGATTTTCTTTACAGAAAAATCAAAAAACTTTCTTCTTGGGCGATACTTTCAGAAGCACTTTGTCATCGACTTGGAATTTAATGCCTTTCCTTTTCAAATATGCATAGGATTTCTATCGATACGAAGCTGCTTTCAAACTGTCATGTATCACTTTAACATTTTCTTCGGTTTCTCGTATCAAATCAACACTGAACAACTTTTTCTCATTGAGCTCAGTCCAGTATATCGGAGTTTGACACTTTCGACTATACAAAGCTTCGTATGGTGTCATTTTAATGCTCGCTTAATAACTTTTGTTGTATGCAATTTCAACCAATGGTAGAAATCTCTCCCAGTTACCTTCAAACTCTAAAACACAACATCAAAGCATATCATTGAGTATTTGAATTACTCGCTCGGACTGATCGTTGGTCTGAGGATGAAATGCGGTACTAAAATGCAATCGATTACCTAGAGCTTCGTGTAACTTACTATAAAATTGAAACATAAACTGTAACACCCCTAACTCGTATCCATCGCCATATTAAGGTTATGAGGCATTATCGATCAAAACCGCAATTCCAATCATTTATAAATTTCCACCCAAGTGAAAACCCATTTATATAAAAAATATATAGTTAACTTACATTTCAGAACATATATTATTTTGCATAATGTAAACAAATATCATATCAAATTCCAACCTAACATTTACTGCATATAAAGCATATATATTCAGCCTTGATTATTAACAACATGGTCAAACATATTATTAAGTCACTTATGAAGTTATGCATAACCACCAAATATCACAAGCTTATTCATATAATTTAATAAGCCATAATACACATAAATAAAATTTCTTACGTATGCAACTTAGGTCAAGATCAATTTTGAGCTTGCATGCTTTGTACTTATGTACAAATTGATATAACCATTCGACACCAACCATACATTACCATATACTTTTTTTAAAATATTAATCACAAAAGACTATACATATTTATTCCAGGTCATTAAATCATACATATTTGGCTTTAATAAGTTTAATCATTTAATAAATACACATCACTCAAAAAGTACTCTTATTACCTAGACTAAGTAATATGTCTATGATCATATACTCAATAACCAAATAATAATTAACATTCAGACAACTTAAGCTTGGTTTTACTTATTGACATTTAAGACCCAACTTTAAAAACATATTCATGATAACCAAATTTAAGCATGCAACCACAATTTAATATGTTAGACCGAATTTACATATCAACTAAAGGAGATTATATCTATCATTACAAGGCGAAAATCACATATAAACATACTCAAAACATAAACCTTGCATATGACTTGCTTTTTACCTAATGATTTCATAATTTACCTTACTGTAACAGACCGATTTAGACCCTAATCAGAACGGTAGTTTTAGGACCACGAATCCAAGTCAAAAAAATATTTAAAAATTATTTTCTGTCTCGATTACTCCGTATAGGATGGCTCCTACGGAGTTAAAGGAGTTGAAAGTTCAACTACAAGAGTTAACCAACAAGGGTTTTACAAGACCGAGTTTTTCTTCGTGGGGTGCCCTAGTGCTATTTGTGAAGAAAAAGGATAGGTTGATGAGATTGTGCATAGACTATTGACAGCTCAACAAGGCGAATGTGAAGAACAAGTATCTCTTACCAATGATCAACGATTTGTTCGATTAGTTGAAGGGAGCCACCGTGTTTTCTGAGATCGACTTAAGGTCGGGCTACTATCAGCTAAGGGTTAAGGAGCAAGATGTACCAAAAATCGTGTTTAGGACGAGGTATTGGCACTATGAGTTTCTTATTATGCCCTTCAGTTTAACAAATGCTCCTACGGTGTTTATGGATTTGATGAACCACATTTTTCGGCCATATTTGGATAAGTTCGTAGTGGTCTTTATTGATGACATACTGATTTTCTCAAGTGATGAGAGTAAGCACGCAAAACATCTGAGAACTGTTTTACAAACTTTGAGAGATAAACAATTATATGCCAAGTTCAGTAAGAGTGAATTTTGGCTTAAAGAGGTTGGATTCCTAGGACACATCGTGTCAAGAGATGGAATCAGAGTTTACCCAAGCAAAATCTCGGCCATTGTTGAGTGGACATCATCGAGGAATGTGACACAGGTTCGAAGCTTTTTGGGTTTAGCTGGATACTATAGAAGATTTGTAAATGGGTTCTCAATAATAGCTACTCCGATGACAAAGTTGTTACAGAAGGACGTCAAGTTTGAATGGACGGAGAAGTGCCAACAAAGTTTCGAGAAATTAAAGGCCTTGTTGACCGAGGCTCCAGTTCTGGTGTAACCAGAATCGGGGAAAGAATTTATGGTTTATAGCAATGCCTCCTTAAATGGATTGGGGTGCGTGCTCATGCAAGAAGGGAGAGTGATAGCTTATGCCTCGAGACAGCTAAAGCCACATGAGAATAATTACCCGACGCACGACTTAAAGTTAGCCGCCATTGTGTTTGCATTGAAAATTTAGAGACACCATTTGTATCGCGAGAGATGCTGAGTGTTCACTGACCATAAAAGTCTCAAGTATTTGATGACTCAGAAAGAGTTGAATCTACAACAACAAAAGTGGCTGGAGCTGATAAAGGATTATGAGTTGATTATCGACTACCATCCAGGAAAGGCGAATGTAGTCGCCGATGCATTGAGTAGAAAATCATTTTTCACCTTGAGAGCTATGAATGCTCGGTTGCTAGTGACTGATGATGGTTCATTTCTAACAGAGTTGAGAGCTAGACTGACGTTTCTGCAAGAGATCTATGAAGCTCAAAAAGGTGACAAGGATATACAAGTTAAGATGACTCAATGTGAGTCTAGTGATGAATCAGATTTTTCAGGTTAATATCGAAGGTTGCTTAATGTTCCAAGATAGGGTTTGTGTGCCCAAAGATAATGAGCTCATTCAAAAGATTTTATGAGAGGCACATAGTAGTTGTTTGTCTATCCACCCAGGTAGTGTGAAAATGTATAATGACTTGAAGAAAATTCACTAGTGGTCGGGAATGAAAAGAGACATTTCTGAGTTTGTCTCTAAGTGTCTAGTTTGTCAACAAGTAAAGGCTGAACACCAAGTACCCTTGGGCTTGCTTCAGCCTGTGATGGTTCCTGAGTGGAAATGGGACTGAGTAACCATGGATTTTGTATCAAGGCTACCTTTGACGCCAAAGAAAAAGGATTCTGTTTGGGTCATTTTTGATAGAGTTACCAAGTTGGCACATTTTATACCAGTGCGTACCGACTACTCCCTTGAGAAATTGGTTGATTTTTATGTTTCGAAGATAGTGAAACTGCACGGGGTGCCCTTGTCGATTATCTCAGATAGGGATCCGATGTTTACCTCGACGGTTTAGAAGAAGTTGCAAGAAGCTTTGGGGACAAAGTTGAATTTTAGCATAGCTTTCCACCCACAAACCCACGGGTAATTAGAAAGAGTAATTCAGATATTAGAGGACATGTTACGGTGTTTTGTTCTTGAGTGTCAAGGCAGTTGGGAAATATATTTACCGCTAGTCGAATTCGCCTACAACAACAGTGATTAGTCAAGTCTGAAAATGGCGCCTTATGAGGCTTTGTATGGGTGTAAGTGCCGAACGCCTTTATATTGCACCGATCTAAGAGAGAATCAGATTCACGGAGTCGACTTAGTCAGAGAAACTGAAGAAAATGTTAAAGTGATTCATGACTGTATAAAGGCTGCATCGGATAGACAGAAATCCTACGCAAATTAGAAATTAAAAGAGATCGAATTTCAAGTTGGCGATAAGGTGTTTTTTGAAGGGGTCCCTATAGAGGAAAGTCCTTAGATTCGGTAGAAAAGGCAAGTTGAGTCCTCGTTTCCTAGGACCTTATGAGATTATCGAGAGGGTAGGGCCCGTTGCCTATGGTTTGGCTTTGCCCTTAGAATTAGAAAAGGTTCGTGACGTGTTTCATGTGTCCATGTTACATCGATATAGATGGGATCCTTTGCATGTAATTGCGCCAACTGAGGTTGATATTCAGCTGGACATGACTTACGACAAAGAGCTGGTTAAGATTTTGGCTCGGGAGGTCAAACAACTGAGGAATAAAAGTATAGCACTTGTGAAAGTTTTTTGGCATAGGCATGGAGCTGAGGAAGCCACATGGAAACCCGAGGAGACTATGAGAGATCAATACCTAAACTTATTACCGTAAGATTTTCGGGAACGAAAATCCCTAAGGGGGAGAATTATAACAACCCAATTTTTGGCCTAGTCAGAAAAGTGGTTTTGAGACCACCAATTTGAGGTTAGAGAAAGTATTTTATTATTATTTTAGAGTTATAGTATGTTTATATTAGTGCATGAAAAATTTGGTGAAGTAATTTTAGCGTTTGTAAGCTTAATTGCGAAAAATGACTAAATCGCATAAAGTGCAAAAGTTTTAATTTGATAGTTAAGGGTGTTAAATTGCCATGTATCTTAAATTGGGGGTCTTTAAAGGGAAAAGACCCTTACAGAGAGGCTTGGCCTGCCATGAGACAAAGAAATTAAATGGTCAAGGTGTTAGGTATTTGATGACTTAATATGTGATAAAATAATACTAAAAAGCTTAGCCTCCATCTTTTTCCTCCACCCTTTCTTCTTGACCGAAAATATCAACTATTAGAGGAGTTATTGAAGCTTGAAATTTCAGCCACTTAGTCTCTCTACAAGTAAGTAATTTTGAGGGCTTTTCTTGAAAATTTTTGTACTTTTGAGATCCTTGTATCTTGAGCTTTCTAACAAGGGGACTATTTTGCAAAATGGTTGAAAGTCTAGGGTTTTGCCATGATAGTAGACATGTTGTTTTCTAAAATTTTATGGAATAAAATGAATCATGATTGTGAAATAAACAACTTTTGTGAAGAGATTTCTCATGAAAACCTTAAAAAGGATCATTTTGCATAAGTTGTAAAATAGGTGATTAATGTGTGAAATATTGAGAATTTTGGATTGCTTCTAGTATAAAAAGTAATCGGCTATGCTTGGTTAGTGAGAAAATGTGATAAAAATCGATTTTCAGACATAGGGGTAAAATGGTCATTTTGTGAAAATCTAGGGGCAAAACTGTCATTTTTCCCAATTATGAATTTTCGAGTGTCTAGAGTAATATGCTAATGAGATGAATGAATTTCTATCTTTTTAGGTCAAAAATTACAAAATCTGGGCCTAGACCGGGGAAAAGCGAAGCAAGTGGACTAAGCCGAGCGAGTCGACTATATTTTGTAATTCGAGTAAGTTGTATGTAAATAATGCAACTACATCGTTATTATATGTGCTCGAATTGAGATAGCATGAATTGCTTGTTTGTGGAAATAATCGTGTATGATAATAGAGACAATAAAACTCCTGGATGAACCTTAGGAACAAATCAGATATTCAGACCATGACATTTGGGTCATTCGTGTGCCAGTGTAAGACATGTCTGGGACATGCATCGGCCTCAAGATGTAAGCCAATGTAAGACATGTTTGAGACATGCATCAACTACGGGATGTGTCAGTGTAAGACCATGTCTGGGACATGGCATTGGCACGGTTATGTGAGAGCTAGTGTAAGACCATGTCTGGGACATGGCGTCAGCCTCGATTTGGATAGTCAGTGTAAGACCATGTCTAGGACATGGCATTGACTTGATGGATGAGCCAGTGTAAGACCATGTCTGGGACATGGCATCGACTTGATGGATGAGCCAGTGTAAGACCATGTCTGGGACATGGCATCGGTATTGTACCCTATGTTGAGGTTTAGAGACTATCTGATAGTATTCCGGATGGTTCAACAGTGAGAGATATAATTTAAGTTAAACGAGAAAAGTATAACCATGTTGTGAGTGATACATGTGCCTAAATGAAATGCATGAAATGTGAGCTTAGTATATGCTATGTGAATTGTGTTGGATAGTGACGAGTAAGTTGTGTTTATGCTTATTTAAGTGTTATGAGCATGATGATGAATGGTAAAGTTGTCGTTATATTTATTTTCATGCAACTTACTAAGCTTTATGCTTACCCTAGTTCTTTCTATTTTCTTATAGTGCAACCTAATTAGCTCGTGGATCAACAGACGTCGGAGTCATCGATCACACTATCAATCGAGACACTTGGTATATTTAGATCTATTTATTTTGATTATGGCATGTATAAGACCTTGACTTTTGAGTTTTGTGTTATTGTTAATTGGCAAAATGTGTTGGCTTACTTTAGCATTTGATTTATTTTTGTATAAGGCCATGGAAAATGGCTAATATTGGAAGTTATTATGTGAATGTAAGCTAGTCTTTCATAAATGTGAAATTGTTAGCATGGTTGAATATATGTAATGTATATAGGTTTTAACTACGGTTGCTTGGTTGAGGAACCATATTAAGTTAAACTTTGTTATGTTGGCTGATGTTAGATTGTGTTTCAGGGTGGCAAAGGCTTAGTAGATAGCCATATATTGTCCACACGGGTAGACACACGAGCGTGTGTCTAGGCCGTGTGTGACACACGGTCAGCCCCATGGGCGTGTTGTTCAGCCATGTGTCCCCTGCACGTAAAATTTGCAAGTCAGAATGTATGGAAGTAAACACATGGGTAGAGACCTGGTCGTGTGTCTCAGCCGTGTAAAGGGCACGGCCTAGCACACGGGCGTGTGCCTTGGCCGTGTGCCCTAAATTGGATGCTGAAGTCAGAAACAGAATGTCAAGGTTTTTAGACACGGGCGTGTCATGGCCGTGTGAGGGACACGGGCGTGTCATGGCCGTGTGAGGGACACGGGCCATAGACACGGGCGTGTGTCAGGCCGTGTGAAAACCCTTGTAGGTTTGATTTTAAAATTTAATTCACATGGGTATGGGACACAGGCGTGTCCCTTGATGCTTAGGTCGTGTGTGTCACACAAGCCATCAGCACAGCCATGTTATAATGACCACACGGGCGTGTTGCCCTTCCATACGAGCGTGTGTCCTATTTCAAGAGCCATTTTTATTTAGTCGGTTTAAGGACCCGAGTTAGTTCTAAATGGTTCCAGGGAAAGTTTGAGGCCTCGTAGGCCCACATTAAGCGGTTTAAACAGAGTTCAAAAGAGTTTTAAATTTGATCAAGTTTTGATGACTCGGGAACGATTGTATGCATGTGGTTAAGTATGGTAATGCCTCGTGCCTAGTCTCGGCCTCGAACTCAGGTAAGGAGTGTTACACTGGAAGCATATTGAAATTAATGAGAAATTGTTCATTTATATGAATTGAAATAATTAAACATATGTGGTAAATTTGACTTAATCAATAGTAGTTGAAAGAGGATTATAAAATGATCCAAAATTCATATTTGTATTTTTATAGAGAGATCGTGATTAAAGTTTGTTATGATTATTGTTGAAGCTCCTGAAGAGATCAAAACATATTTCCTCCAAAATTTTCCCTCACTCATGACTTTTAACAGAATGTTGATATAAATGCTTAGCAAATACGTTCAAATGGTCATTTGAAAAGCTAGTATTCAAAATTGAATACATAGAATATGAGATATTATGTGATGTTTTTATGAGGGGAAGTAAATACGTGCTGTACTATTTTTTCCTTAACTGAGGTTTTGTCCCATTGGGTTTTCCTAGTAAGGTTTTTAATGAGGCAGCATATTATGCGTATTATAGATATATGTACTCTTTTTCCTTCACTAGGAATTTTTTCCCCCACAAGGTTTTTATCTTAGTAAGGTTTTAACGAGCCATATTATCTACCAATGGACATCCAAAAGGAGTGTTATGAATATATTATTAAGTGGGCGTCCATCAAGATCAAGATAAGTTTTGATGTACTTTAAACTCTAATAGTAATTAGAAGTAGATCTCTATTTCATTTATATTTTTTATGTCTATAAATAGAGACTTTGGAGAAGCTTTGTAAATATCCCGATTGATCAATAAAAATACACTCTCTCTTTACTCTCCCATTCTCTTTGTTCTTTATTTTTTGTCTTTTATTTTATAACAGCTTAATGTTTTTTATTTTTTCTATGTTATTTTAAGGATTGAGTATTGGATATTTTTCTACATATAATATGGAGAGAAATTTTGGAGGGTTTAAAAATAATTTTCCCTCCTTTTCTCTCTCTTTATTTATTTTTAAATTTTTATTTACTCTTATATAATTTTTAATTTTTATGATTTTCTTAAATTTTAAAAAGAATTTCAATTTTTATCATTTTATGTATAATCAGGGTCAAATTGGAATAAAGTATAGAAACTAATGACTAAAATTGTTATTGTACTAACTCAAAAAGTCCATTTAACAGTTTGGTGTCTAAAAAAATCGAAAACATTAGTGACCAAATTGTAATTTTTTTAGTAAAGTGACCAAAACAAAATTTACCCATAATTTAATAACTAATAATATACTTTACCATTTAATTAAATGTTTATAAGTTTTGCTAAATTGGCTTTTTTTTTTAGCAAGAGAAATTATTATGCCTGATTGAGATTATAAATAGTGTTGGACATTTCATTACAAAGATTAAAATTATACATAGTAATAATATTTTTCCAATGAACGTGTGATGGATATAATTTATTAAATTATATTTTAAATGACTAAAAGATGTAGTAAGTTACTATTTTTTTATTTGAAATTTAGTCTTTTTATTTTTATTTTAAGAAATTTAGTCACTCTATTAAGGTAGTATTTTCTTTAATTTCAAAATGTCATACACGCAATTAACAGAAGAAGTTTAATGATATTACAGTTCTACCTAAAATTTTAAATATAAAAGTATAGGGACTACATTTTTAAAAATAAAAGTTGAAAAATTAAATTCCAAATATATAAAGAATATAGAGACTTAAAGCATATTTTAATATTTTTAAAAATATAAAATTTAAATAAAAAGTGCTTGTTAAATAATGATAAATTTTTTTGTAGTAAAGTTTTAAAACAAATAGATGTAGTTAACTAATTTTAAAAAAAATTATAAATTAATTAAAGTTATCACTCTAAAAAATTAAAATTACCTTAAAAATAAATTGAAATTATAACCAGTGTTTTAAGAAATATATCATACGCACAAAAGAAAGCCTTTTAACTTCTACTTCTCCCTTTTTCCCTTTCGTACTCCTGCTAAAGCCGCTCATTTGAGAGAAAAGTACTCTCCACCGTTCAGTTCAGCAACTCTTCACCGTTCAGCTCTCTACTGCATGTCATCAACTCTTCATCATTTAGCTCATCATTTCTGCAGGTACTTCGTTGATTTTTAAGCTCTCCTTTTTTATATGGGTTCTTTACTTCTTTGTTTGTTTTTTTTTTGGGGGGGGGAAGGTTTTAGTTGTTTTGTTTACTGACGATGGGAGTTCTGCTATTTTCATTGGGTTGTTCTTTCTTCGTGGAAACTATTGATTTCAAGAGCAAAACTTTTTGAACCAATTATATATTTTTAGACCATATAATAAATACATGAATATATGATTTTTTTTAATATCTTTACCTGGGAAATAATTTAGCGATGGATTGGTCCCAAACTCCCAATTTCCTTTAACGTCGGTGAACAGTGCTAATGTCATGCACATGCAGACGCAACTTGTCCCAGTTTTTTGCCGCTGGTTATTTTCAACTTTGCTCTGCAACTTCCCTCAAGAATGTTGCAATATTCTAATAATTGCAAATGAAAAATTATAAATAATCAAAAGTTATCTCACTTGTTATTAACAAATAGTCATAATTATTCAAGTAGTTATGTTCTTATGAAGAGACATGAGACCTCGTATAAATAGAATTGAAATTTTATTTGTATGACACACAGAAAAATATAGAAACAAAGTTTCTTTCTATTCTTCTACTACCTTTTATATTCCTAGATTATTCTATAAATAATTATTAGAGAAATTCTTTATAGAAACTGATATCCTTGCTATGCTCCGTTTAGTGCTCAATGAACTGTTTCCGATAGTGCAAAACGTAAATAGTCATTGGACTTTATTATATACCTTAGGTTCATTTGCCAGTAACTCTTTTGCACACCATAATATATGTGGGGCAAATAGAACCTTAAAGAAATTGAAATTTATACATGCATTGAAATCTTCGTTAATTTCACATAAATTTATTTTTATCCCCACACCAACAATTTTAAGGTTCTATTTTATTTTATTTTTTTGTAATTTGTGAGAAATTAAAGAAGGCTTGTCTATAATTTAAGGATGGATATCGGAAAATGTGGTCGCATGAAAGTCAGTGATCTTGTTAAATTTTGATTTAGAAGAAACCTTTTTTCTCAAGAAAAGGTATGTCAAATTTATTGTTTTACTCTTACTGCATGAATTATATTTCAATTGTTATGTGTTTATTGAATTGCATTACGCAAAAGATGTGGGTCTCTTATGCATCAATTATTTCACAAAAATCAAATGCTAGTTTATTGTGTGCATGTCATTTTAAGATGCATGATTATGATTGGTATAGAATTATATAATATATCTTATATATCATAAGAAAGAAAGAAAGAAAGAAAGAAGATGGATGGAATGAAAATGCATGGTTTGGAAATGATTTATTAATGGATCGAAATAATATTTTTATTTTGAATGGTGATGACATGGTTCAAACATTAGTTGAACAGACTTCTATCCAATAGAAGCATTATGACCATTCGAGACAACTTTCCTAAGCCAAAAGTAGTGCTATTGAATCCAACAGTTACTTTTAAAAGGTTGAATTGAAATGGTTTCTTAAAATAACAAAATGCAACTTGAAAAGTGATTTTTTTAAAGAGTCATTCATGCAGTACATTATAAATAAAAAATATGTTTGGAGAATTGAAATTTAATTCATTCCATCCAATTAGTGAGTGAAATTTTTAGTGCAAAAGTATTTTTTATGATATATATTTAATTTGAGATATGATATTATTTATTTATTTAAATCATGATATTAATAACTAGCATTTTAGATGATATTGATGAAACATCATTTTCATTGTTAAAAATGAAAGTTTGTAGATGATCATATAATATAAAATAATTTTGGTTATTTTTTTTGTTAAATAACCTTAAGCTAATTGAGTTTTATATATGATTGCACATTTTTTATTCTGTGTAATAAAAGTTGGAGTAAAAGTGATTTTGATTAGAAATTAAATAAGTCATATGCATAGCATGGTTAATTTTTCTAGTAAATGTAGAATAGTAGAAAGTATTGACTTATAGAATAAAATCACTATTCTGATATGAAATTTCCTAGTGAGAATATATAATGTGATAATAATATATTTGAAATCGAGATCATATTGTGCATATTTACGATGTGTATGTCATTTTTTATATATTGGCTTGGATATTATCTATAATCTCGTGGTTCTATAAAATTTTGAGATGTAAATTTTGAAATTTACTTTGGAAACCATGAATCAAAGATCTCGTGAGTATTAAAATAGTAATATGAATGCTATTTGACCCATTTAGGTGATGGACTTGATTTTGATCATAGTTAGTTTATAATATCCATGGTGAAGGGTGAACAAATGTGTGTTTTATAGTCACTTGATTGGACAATTGATTATCCTCTAATATGACTGTATATGTTATACCATTATATATACATGGTGTGTTAAAAAAATAATGTTATTTAACTATGAATGCAAAAAAAAAAAGGGTTTTAAAGTCATGTATTAAATTTGAAAAGAAGCTATAACAAATAGTAAATATGTTGTCTAATTTTACTAAGGGATCCGAGGCCTCTTTACAACAACTTACTTGGTGAAAAAGACATGATGTATGGTTTTATATATTTGGTGTTTGTGAAATTAATTTCTTGGGTATCAAGAAATAAAAATAAAGTAGTCAAATATGAAATTGTCATGATAAGAAAAGATAAAGTGATCACTATAATTTGACAATAGTAGAAAGGATATCTTTGATAGCATTCTTTTGCAAAAGAATGGGTAATTGAACATGGTGATGGTGTTGGTCTTGTGAATTTTAAAGACACAAATAAATATAAAGTTTTACTATTTTGTACTGATAATTAATATAGCTATGTTGAAAATTTGGAAATTAGGGATGAGGCACAAGCCTATAGTATTTGAATTACCCATGATAGAAACTCATCTCAATGCTTGGTATAATATCAAGTCTTGAGTTCAATGAGACAAATTACATTATCAGTTTGTGACTGCTAGCATTATAAAATAATATATAATTATCACAAGGTAAAAGTGTTAGGTACCCATAATGATAAGGGGAATGATGAGTATTATACTCTTAATAGAACCATAACATAAATATGTTAGAGTGTTATAATTATAGGAACACTTCTGATGGGATCTACCTATGTGAGTGGAAGTGTGGTCGCTTCTAGAAGCTCAAGGGCTTGGCTCTAATAGCACTCATGAAAAGAGGTTACAAACACATGACCATAATAACATCCCTAGATATTGTGCATTGACTGGTGTTGGCATTTTTGTGTGTGATTTGTTCGGTTAATCAAATAGAATAGCTGGTTCAAAGCATAGCCTACCATGACATTTCGATTAAATGTTTACAATCAGTGAAGGTTCAATTGTAAGACACTTTCATTTACGTAATTGATTTCAAGAAATATCAAAATCTAGAATATTTTGATAATGGGGCGTAGATTTGTGGAATAATTTCAGAATATATATAGTGTTCCAATAATTACAAATGAAAAGCTATAAGTAACCAAAAGTTATGTTATTTGGTTATTAACAAATAGTCATAATCATTCATGTAAATATCTGTTGAATAATTATATTTATTGCTAAAGATATGACTATCTATTTGGGTAGTTATGTACTTATAAAGAGACATGAGATCTCTTATAAAAACATAAAAATAAAGTTTCTTTCTATTCTCCTACCATCTTTTATATTCCTAAATTGTTCTATAAAGAATTTTTGTAGAAATTCTTTACAGAAATCGATATCCTTGCTATGCTTCACTTAGTATTCAATTAATTGTTTTTGTCAGTGCAAAACGTATATAATCATTGAGCTTAGTTGTATCCTTGAGGTTTATTTTCCAATAACTCTATTGCACACCATAATATAGGTGGGAGCGAATAGAGCCATAATGATAGTGGCATTGGTACACACCTTGAAGCCTTTTCTTGTAAGTTTATTTTTATTTCTATGCACCAACAAAGAAATAAGTTATGATCACAATAACTGATAACTAGCATATGCTTCCCTTTCCCAACCATTCGTCTCATCTATTGTAGAAGTTAAATTCATTGGCATTCATAGTTTAGTGAATATATAAACAAAGATAAGTTGATTTTTGAGGTAAAAACATAAGCAAAAGTGGTAGGAGAAACTACAAAATTAGAGTAAAAACAAAGTGAAAGAGAAATGCCCTACAATAGCAAACACTTTTAAACACAACAGTCCAAAGTCTCTCCCCTATATCAATCTTTATTTTAAAGATCAATAAACTATAAAGAAACTTAGCCATGTATTATCAAATGTGATTAAAGTTCTAATTTTATTTTCACTCAATTGACCATTGAATATAAGTTCAACTCTGTTTCATTTTCAAGGATGAATTACATGTTACAATTATGGAAATATGGTGAGTGGATGACTTCATTAATTCTAAA
Source organism: Gossypium hirsutum (assembly GCF_007990345.1). Lineage (NCBI taxonomy): Eukaryota > Viridiplantae > Streptophyta > Magnoliopsida > Malvales > Malvaceae > Gossypium > Gossypium hirsutum. Next base: position 47,590,059 of record NC_053436.1, on the reverse strand, counting down.
TTCATCTATATACTCTTCATTTCATTGATGAGAGGATAGTTTTTTGAGTTGTAAGCTTAAGGTTTGCATACTTTTTTGGGGGGAATTAAGTGAAATTAATAGGAGTACTATATAATTATTTTGGATTTGGATTGAAACCCTACTTTAGGCATTTCTCTTTTGGCCAAGTATTAGGTGGAAAATCTTTATCATAGAAATGAACTTAGTTGAGCACAAAAATATTTCTAAAAGAAATGAATTAGGTGGAAAGTTTTATCTGAATTGTCATAGAAATTAAAATGTTAAAATTCTATTCTTGTCCTTTCCAGTAGCTTAATTTCTTTAAAAAATCTATTTTTTATCATCGAAAATGATTCATTTTTAGGATGGAAGAATATGGTTAAGGCAACAAGTTTCGAAATTAAAATGTTTGAAATTCTTGTAAAAATCCTAAACATGGAGATATGAATAACTTAATCCTTTATGCAATTCCAATGGTCTCTCTTATATTACTAACAGATGAAAAGAATTGTTATTCCAAGAGAATTCAATTTGGCTAAATCTTGATGTTTCTCTATGACCACGGTTAATTATAATAGCGTTATTACATAAGATCCAATTATTGCGCGATAGGATTTTATTTTATTTTAAATTTCTTCTTCTAAAAGTTAAGTATGATTGAATTCATTGTCATTTTCAATTTCTTTTTTAGTTTTATCTTTATCTAGATGAAAATTTCAACTATTTAAGTATACCACCACAGTGACCAACTCACAACTCAACCTTACCAAACTCAAATTCACCCTCATTTCCTAAACAATTTTCAATTTTATATTACACATTCGATATACATACACATTTAGGTAGATTATTTTCATCTTCTTAACCAAAAACATACTTCATTACATGCTTCACACATATTAACATAATCGTATCCCATAGTAAACATTCCAAGCACATGCACTTAGTTTCTCAGCAGACTCACATACACCCATACACACAATTCATTATACTTTAGACACAGGAATACCTATTTCAAGCATACATACTTATTTCCAGCAATTATTCATTGTTTTGGGACATTGTTCACCAAAATTATTTTAGAAGAAATTATAATAGTCGATATTAAGGACTCACCTAAGACTTACCTACTGTAGCTACTAGCTTTAGATTTTAGCAATCCAATTCGAACTAGCTACAACACTGGTTAAAGAACATTATTTCACCATTAAATCCATTTACAAACAGATTACTAAGATTTCAATTACAGAAAATCCCCATGTAGGGCTTCTCATTCGTATCTTACTACCCATATACTTCATAGAATCCTTATTCTTAACATGCAAGGTTACCGGACTTACCAGGAGATGGAACACCTCAATCTTATTCAAGAATCCTTAGCTTTTAGATAACATAAGAATTGTAACACCCCTTACCCATATCCAAGGCTGGAACAGGGTACGAGGCATTACCAGACTTAACCATACACATAGACAAAAACCGAGCCATAAAATTTCATTTAATTCAAAACTTTTCGAACACATGCATAGACTCATATTTAAAGACATATAACGTGGCATAAATGAGCACTTACACATCCATAATCATGCAATAACATGTCATTCACTTTAAACATATTTGCTTACCATCATGTATATAATATACATTCTTACATTAACTAGAACTAAACATGCTAAATCTTATTCTCATTTCATACCATCATAATGTAGTTACCAATTTGTCCCTTAAACATCCATATTCAAGGCAACATTACTCATTTCCATTTAATTCATGATCCACTGGCCTGCATTTAACTTACCTGATGTATTACCAATCATGCATAACAAACAAAGCTAACTATATCATCACATCAAAACATAGGACATGGCATGATTAATTAAACTTATAAACCATAATGGATAAAGACCATATCTCAAGATCATATACGGTAACTCAATGCAGACTGATACGTATGGTCAAAGTCATAATAATAATACATATCACAAACCAACTTCCTATACATGCCACTCACTTGATATTTCTAATATTTGAATTAATTCTCCCAAAAATGATAGTTTGATAGTGTGATTTTTCCTCCGACGATCTCCAACCCCGAGCCAACCTGCCAATACTAAAGAAATGGAGAGGATGCATAAGCTTTACGCTTAGTAAGTCCATATGAAATTAATAAGCAATTACTAACATGCTTTTCAAGATAAAACACTATAATTATACAATTACACATGTTTAGGTTAAGCTGCTTTATCAAGTTACAGTTACTAAATCATTCATAGCTGAAGCTACAAAACTTCAAATTTAGTTTAGTTAATTTTTTTTGAAACTAAACTCATATACCTTTCTCCCATAAAATTTCCAGAATTTTTTGTTTATTCAATTAGTGCAGTTTATTCATTAAAGTTTCCCCTCTTTTGCTGTCCAATAGTTCTGACCTCTCTTCACTAAAAATTATTTTTCTCGTATTTCGGGACTCGGATGATGTTTCCGTCTATTTCTCCTGAAAGTAGACTCATTAAGGATTCTATTCATATAAATTATAACTTATAATTATTTTTTTACAATTTTTAACGATTTTTCTGTCAAAGCAGGAGATCTCGAATTCATTCTGACATTGTCTCACAAAAATTATAATATCACATAATATAGAACTCTTTTGCTCCCCCTGTTTCTTTTATATGAAAATAGACTCATTAATCTTTAATTCCATAATTTTTTTTTTGAAATTTAACTCAACTTACACAATTTTTGGTGAATTTTCAAAGTCACGCAACTGCTGTTGTCCAACACTGTTTTACTACTAAAATTCACTCTTACATAATTTCACTTAATCCATTTTATCTTATCGAAGTTCACTCAAATATCGAGCACATTGCTCATAATTTTCATAAACATATACCTGCATTTATTTATCATATAATCATGTTCACATGTATTTTTACTTAATCGATTTTCCCGTTGAACTCTTCGGAATAATAACTGATACTCAGTTGCCTGCACATATTTTCACACTTGTAGACAAGGCTATCTGGTACGCATAGTAGCCTGCACTTAGTACTACATATGCGACCAATTATCCAGTACACGTAGTAGCCTGCACTTAGTACTACACATGTGACCTCACAATAGATCATTCGTATCATTTCTATTCCGAAGGCTCAACTGGGAAATTCCTCACTTTCCAACATGTTACAAATTTATTCATAGTCCTTTTTCAATTTGCAATTTACAACAAATATTCATTCTATAGGCAGCCACATTTCATATGATAACAAAATATAATAAAATAAAAAGAATCGATAAATTATTTACGTACAAACTTGTCGAAATCTCATCAGGTACAACCGTGTAGCAATTCATACAACCCATGTAATAGTAATTTAACATTCAATTCCTGTAACAATAATTTGTCATTCAATTTCACATGACACAACAAGCATCACATTTTCCATATCATACACACCATCCATCAACTTCTCCCAAAAATATTAAATCATACAATTTATGCCATAACAATAGAAAATTACAATTCAAGCATGCTATTTCATTATTATTAACACACGAACTTACCTCGTATACGAAAATAGCCATTTTTACCATTTTGTCCACAACTTGGTATTTTGCCGATTTTAGCCCGAATTTTAATTTTCCTTGCTAATCGAGCTTGGGAGTTTGAACAAACCTTAACCATGGTTGCTGCTGGTAGAAACGGTTGAATGAAGAAGATGATAGCTAATTTGGCTTATTTCCCTTTTTAATTCTTTTAATTATTAGTTTACCAACTTAAAAATATTTTATTACGCCCATTTCATGTCTATTTTTGTCTAGCAATTAACCAATGGTCTAATTACCATTTAAGGACCCTCAATTTAAAATTTCATAACAGTTGGACACCTCTAGTATGTAGAACTCAACTTTTGCACTTTTTACGATTTAGTCCTTTTGACTAAATTAAGTGCTCGAATGTCAAAATTTTCGAACGAAATTTTCACAAAATTATTTTGTGAAATCGTAGACCATGAAAATATAATAAAAAATAAAATTTTTATCGTCGGATTTGTGATCCCGAAACCACTGTTCCGACTAGGCCCAAAATCAGGGTGTTACAACTCTCCCCCCTTTAGGGATTTTCGTCCCCAAAAATCTTACCGGAAAAGTGGTCTTCACTTAGATTCCTCAATCTCATACTCGATACCAAAGTACCTTCGCTCAGGCGGTGCCTCCAATACATCTCTTTAATTTCTCATATGATTTGAAAGCTTACGGACTCAACTCCCAATTGTTCTTAAAATTTCAAAGGGTTCTCAGTTTCCCATGATATCATGACATAAAACCCAGGTCTCAATTTGGTTTATGGAGACTAGAATTCCAAGAAATCCAACAATCAAAAGGACCTGCACTTTTCTGAAATAATCATACAAATTTTCATCATCGATAAATCACAATCCAATAACATCTGAATCAAATTACAATACACGTCATTACTCTCTGAATAAATAGGCAAATTTTCACTGTGAGCTTCGTACAATTCTTTCTGTATAAGCCTCGGAATAATAATACCATGAATCAGATCCAATCTGAAATTCAACATCAGAGGTCGATCCTCACTGTACTCTTTTGGTTTACTCTTAAACTTATAAACCATAATAGATAAGAACCACATCTCATGATCATATACGATAACTCAATGCGGACTGATACGTGTGGTCAAAGTCATAATAATAATACATATCACAAACCAACTTCCTATACATGCCACTCACTTGATATTTTTAATATTTGAATTAATTCTCCCAAAAATGATAGTTTGATAGTGTGATTTTGCCTCCGACGATCTCCAACCCCGAGCCAACCTGCCAATACTAAAGAGATGGAGAGGATGGGTAAGCTTTACGCTTAGTAAGTCCATATGAAATTAATAAGCAATTACTAACATGCTTTTCAAGATAAAACACTATAATTGTACAATTACACATGTTCAAGTTAAGCTATTTTATCGAGTTATAGTTACTAAATCATTCATATCTGAAGCTACAAAACTCCAAATTTAGTTTTTTTATTTTCCTTGAAACTAGACTCATTTACCTTTCTCCCATAAAATTTCCAGAATTTTTGGTTTATTTAGTTAGTACAGTTTATTCATTAAAGTTTCCCCTATTTTGCTGTCCAACAATTCTAACCTCTTTTCACTAAAAATTATTTATCTCATATTTTGGGACTCGAATAATGTTCCTGTCCATTCCTCCTGAAAGTAGACTCATTGAGGATTCTATTCATATAAATTATAACTCATAATTATTTTTGTACAATTTTTAACGATTTTTCCAATTCAGAACAGGGGATTTAGAATTCATTCTGACACTGTTTCACAAAAATTAGAATATCTCTTTTGCTTCCCCTGTTTCTTTTATATGAAAATATACTCATTAATTTTTAATTCCATAATTTTTTTTTGAAATTTAATTCAACTTACACAATTTTTGGTGAATTTTCAAAGTCACGCAATTGCTGTTGTCCAATACTTTTTTACTACTAAAATTCACTCTTACATAATTTCACTTAATCCATTTTATCTTATCGAAGTTCACTCAAATATCGAGCACATTGCTCATAATTTTCATAAACATATACCTGCACTTATTCATCATATAATCATGTTCACATGTATTTTTACTTAATCGATTTTCCCGTTGAACTCTTCGGAATAATAACTAATACTCAGTTGCCTGCACATATTTTCACACTTGTAGACAAGGCTATCTGGTACGCATAGTAGCCTGCACTTAGTACTACACATGCGACCAATTATCCGGTACACGTAGTAGCCTGCACTTAGTACTACACACGTGACCTCACAATAGATCATTCGTATCGTTTCTATTCCGAAGGCTCAACTGGGAAATTTCTCACTTTCTAACATGTTACAAATTTATTCATAGTCTTTTTTCAATTTGCAATTTACAACAAATAGTCATTCTATAGGCAGCCACATTTCATATGATAACAAAATATATTAAAATAAAAAGAATCGATAAATTATTTACGTACAAACTTGTCGAAATCTCATCAGATACAACCGTGTAGCAATTCATACAACCCATGTAATAGTAATTTAACATTCAATTCATGTAACAATAATTTGCCATTCAATTTCACATGACACAACAAGCATCACATTTTCCATATCATACACACCATCCATCAACTTCTTCCAAAAATATTAAATCATACAATTTATGCCATAACAATAGAAAATTACAATTCAAGCATGCTATTTCATTATTATTAACACACGAACTTATCTCGTATACGAAAATGGCCATTTTTACCATTTTGTCCACAACTTGGTATTTTGCCGATTTTAGCCCGAATTTTAATTTTCCTTGCTAATCGAGCTTGGGAGTTTGAGCAAACCTTAACCACGGTTGTTGCTGGTAGAAACGGTTGAATGAAGAAGATGATAGCTAATTTGGCTTATTTCCCTTTTTAATTCTTTTAATTATTAGTTTACCAACTTAAAAATATTTTATTACACCCATTTCATGTCTTTTTTTGTCTAGCAATTAACCAATGGTCTAATTACCATTTAAGGACCCTCAATTTAAAATTTCATAACAATTGGACACCTCTAGTATGTAGAACTCACTTTTGCACTTTTTACGATTTAGTCCTTTTGACTAAATTAAGTGCTCGAATGTCAAAATTTTTGAACGAAATTTTCACGAAATTATTTCGTGAAATCGTAGACCATAAAAATATAATAAAAATAAAAGTTTCATCATCATATTTGTGGTCCCGAAACCACAATTCCGACTAGGCCTAAAATCAGGGTGTTACAAGAATAGTAACCATAAATAACATTTAATATTTATGAAATGAAAGAATTAAAGAATTACTCTGAAGGAATAGGAAAACCTTCTCACAAACCTCTCTCACACATTTATATAATCGACTTCCATTTAGTGGAATTTAACAAGTGTCCCAAATTTTTGAAGATGCCCTTATAATGGCCTACAGAATCCGAAGGAAACATACATGAAAGTCTTTTCCAAATGTCAATTGTCCAATCCATTTAGTTGATTTATAACCATATTTAGTTACAAATAATTTTCCTTCAAAGTACTAGAACAAACATGGCGTAATATACCTTTGGCGGCGACATACATAACGCTTACTCTCCTATATGTCATTTTCTTTCTTTACTAAAGAACACATCAAAGGTTTAATCTTGATATACTTCCCTTAGCGAATACTTAATTCTCCCAAAACAATAGTTCGTCGAAAGCTACAATTTGGTGAACTAACTTCTGAAGCACGCCAAAACAAACATCTCGTCTATGCACTTAAAATTTAGGTTATCCAAATTTGGGTGTGACATTTTATTAATTTGCGAACCATATTCTTTGGGTCTCTGACTCAAAGTTTTATGGTTGCACCATATAAATGCTTTCTTCAATGTCGCCATTGAGAAACGCAATCTTAATATCCATATTATGTAACTCAATATCAAGATGAGCAACAAGCGTCATGATTGTCCTAAAAGAGTCTTTCGATGAAACTAGAGAGAAAGTCTCTGTAAAATCAATATCTTCTTTTTGAGTATATCCTTTAGCTATAAAACCTGTCTTATAATCTCAACATTACCATTTGCATCCCTCTTGGTTTTAAATATCCATTTACAGCTATTTGGTTTTGCACCTTCAGGTAATGGGACAAGTTTCTAAACTTTATTGTCTTGTATAGACTTATACTTTTTTTCCATAGCATCAATCTACTTTTGAGAATTAGAACTTTTCATAGCCTAACGAAAGTTGATTGGATCATCTTCTATCATTCCATTATTATCCTCATGTTCTTGGAGAAAAACAATATAATCGTTTGCAATAACTTTTCTCCTCTCTTGTGGATCTCCTTCATGGCACTTATTCTCGAGGTTGTTTAATTTTTACTTCTAGAACAATTACCTCATCTCGAATAGGGAGTTGTTCAATATTGTCTTGTTGAGGTTCTGAGTTCACTTCTTGATCAATGATGGTCTAAGAACCTGAACATCATCAAAAATGATAACAGGAACTGAGTTGGAATCCAATTGCTCCTCAAGCAATATCTCTAACCTTTTTTTTTCTCTTTAAACTCAACATCCTAAAAAAATGCTATAGTTCTCGTCTTAAAAATATTCCTAATTATAGGATCATAAAACTTATAGCCCCTAGATCGCTCAGCATAACCAATAAAGTAGTTTCTCACTATTTTAGAGTCCAATTTATTTTCATGTGGCCTATAAAGCCCTACCTCAGCTTGATATCCCCAAATGTGAAAGTGATTTAGACTAGGCTTTTCACTTGTCCAAAGCTCATAAGATGTTTTTGTAGCTGCTTTAGTGGGTACTTTGTTCAGAATGCAAGTTATCTTTAGAGGCATTGGTCAAATGAGCACTTTTTAACTTAACATGTTTCAACCTTTCTTCCTATTGAACACAATGAGAAATTAGCTCATTTAGAGTCAATTTTTCCTTTTGATAGTTGCAGCTAATTTTAAATTGGTTAAATTTTACAGTAAGTGATACCAAAACCATAAGACCAAACAATTCCTCAAAAAGGTCGATCTTAAGTGCCTTAAGTCTTAAAACAACATGGAACATCTCCATAATGTGCTCCCTCACGTTTCCTTAACCCTTATACTTCAAAAACATCAAAGAAGTCAGAAGTGATGTCATTTCAACCTTATTATTTTTGGAAAAACGTTTCTCAATTTTGTCAAGGAAACCCTTGGCCTGAATAATCTCTTCAGATTCTGTTCACCTAAAGGCTCTTGGAATGTTGTGTTCATGATCATTAAACTTATATGGTTTGAATGATCCCACCTCTCAAAATCCCTTTTAGCATCAGGGGTCTAGTGAGAGGTGCAAGTTGTTCTTCCCTTAATGCAAGGTCTATTTCCATACAACCAAACATTATAAGTAAGTGTCTTTTGCATTCCTTTAAATTAGTCTCATTAAGCATGGGTATACAATTTATATTATTAGGTATTGTGGCAACAGAAAATGAACTAGCTAAATATTAAACAAAATTAATAAAAACAAGCTCACATCAATATTCATTAGTAAACAATAAATTCAAAATAGTGACTAATCTCATCTCAAGATACCAAACACAACATTAATGTCAAGTCTTTGGATAGTAATATTAACAATAAGCGATACTTTTGTCGTAGCAAACAAACATTGACAATAAATTATGTCAAATAATGAATCAATTTTTGGACTAACTTATTGGTCATATAAAATACCTTATAATTGTCACACATTTATCTCCATAGATGTCGTTGAAATTCTGTAAAATATTAACTTACCTTTGGGTCAACTAATAAACGTATGAATTACAAAAACATATAATCATCTTGATATTTTAAATAAATTAATCTATTCAAAAGAGGTCACTTTGGTGGCATTTTGTGTCATCTGATCTATTTAAAATATTAAACATTCTTAATTAAACCCTAAAGCCAAAATCTAAATTTATTTGTTTCAAAATATTTTAAATTTAAACCATAATAATTTGAATAAAAGTAAATATCATCTCAAGATATCGCGCACTACATTAGTATTTATTCTTTGGATAGAAATATTAACTTGTAAGTGATATCTTATTGTAGTAATCAAAGACAGATAATAAAAACACGTCGAACAATAAATCTTCCTTTGGGCCCATTTATTGCTCACATGTAAAACCCAATAATCATCACATATGTTATTACCATAGTTGCAATGTAATTTTGTTAACTATTAACCTTCCTTTGGGCCAATCAATATTAACGTAGCTTAAGTTACATATACACAACTATTTATATTTTAAAATAAAATAATTTTAATAATAGAGGTTACTTTGACAACTTATTATTTCAATTAAGTTATTTTAAAATATATATTCCAATATTTAAATTTAAAATGTTCATAAAAATGACTCAAAAAAAATTGTCTCATTGCTGAATGAGAAACCGAATACCGTATTTGACAAATGTTCATATCAAACCAATTCACATATACAACATGAATACATAAACCATAAAATGAAAAAAGCACTTAGCGATCACATGCTTAATTTAACCAAATACCATATTCAAAATCATATAAACCACATCAAATAAAGAGATCAAAAAAATAATTCAAGGCATCCAACAAGAGACCAAACCAAATAAAAAATATTATGAGAATTAAATTTCACTTATACTTTCTATGTAACCTATACTCAATTTTAAATAAAATAAAAAAAACTATTAATTTACCTAAAAAGGCCTATTTCTAAGTATATTTACGGAAATGGATTGATTTCAACATTATTTACTGGAAAGGGCCGATTTTGGCAAAACACGTCTACATAGGAGCATTTTAGGGGGAAATTTCCAGAAAATCGCGCCCCTGGGGGAGCGTTTTTGCCATGTCAGCACAAAATGCATTGACGTGGACACACTTTGCTGACGTGGCAAAAACACTCCCCCTAGGACTCATTTTGCTCTGTGCTTTTTATAGGTTACAGATTTTTGCATGTTTAGTCCCTAGGGTTTTTAGGTTTAGGGTTTTCCTAAAATAATTTAGGTTTAGGTTTTAGGTTTTTGTTAAAATAAGTTAGGGTTTAAGGTTTTAGTGGATTTTAAAAATAAATCAGGATTTAGTGCTATTTTATAGAAATTAATTAAATTAGGGTTTATGATTTTAAATAAATTAAGTAAATTAGGGTTTAAAGGTTTTAAATAAATAAATTAAATTAGGGTTTAGGGTTAAAATTAATTAAATTAGGGTTTAGTTTTTTTAAAAAGAATATTGTGTTTATTTTTTTAACAAAATTAACTATTTTTACCTAGTAAAAGTAATTTTGAGAAGACGTTTATGAACAACTAGTGTCAGAAATGCTTCAAGTAGGATGCACTATGTGAAAAATTACTGGAAAAAGCTCCCACGTGGATGCTATTTTTCTACAATAGTTCCTGAAAAAATAATTTTGAGAAGAACAAATAGTGTCAAAAACGCTTCAAGCAGGATGGAATGTCAGCAAAGTTTCTGAAAAAAGCTCCCACGTGGGCGCTCTGTTTCTACAGTAGTTCATGTTTGGCCTTAGGCTATAAATGAGGAAAATTTCATTCTTAGGTTGCATAAGCTACGGCAAGAAAAATTAGAAAGGCTATGAAGAATAGAGATTAAAGATGAGTGAACGTATTATTGCTATTATTTACTATGATGGTGAGGTCCATGACATTGAGAACGGCGTTGTTTTTTTTATCAGAGAACACAACTCGAATAGTTTTTAACTAGAGTATAGATTTTATAGAATTTCGTAAAAGAATTAGGTGCAAAATCTTTGGAACAACGCCAAGTAGGGTTTCTTCTATTAAGTATTGATTTTGTGCTTCAATTGATCCCATGACATATGACTCATTTGATATCAAAGGTAGTTGTAGCTTTGTGGTGATGGTGCAGACTCATCTTACTAGTGGATCACCCTATCTTGAGTTATTTGTTCAATTTTCATCACCAAATGAAACATTTGCTGTAACATCCTGAATCAAGGTCTAGTCAGGATAGTGGTTTTGAGACTACAAATTCGAAATAGAAATGATTATTTTATGATTATTTGATGGTCCATGATATGATTGCATGCTTGTGTGAAATTTTCATAAATAAATTCTATGCCTAAGATGTCTAATTTGACTTTAGGGGCTAAAGTGAATAAGTTGCAAAACTTGTGTTATAGAAGCTTTAAGCATGAAATTTCATTGGATTATTAATTAGTGGTCATTAAATAGCAATTAGACCAAATGCTAAAAAAATTGGACAAAAATGGGCATGAATAGGAAAATTTTGAAAGAAATGCCTTAATGGCATTTTTGTCATTTGGTAAATAAAAGAATAAAAAGGGAAAATGAAGTGAAAATATTGTCCATCTTCTTCAAGCCATAGCCAAATTTTACAAGGGTTCCATAGCTAGGGTTTTCAACTTTTCAAGATTGATTGTAAGTGCTCCCTAGCCCCTTTTTTATGATCTACCCATTCCTACCATTATTTTGAGCTAGGGTTCATGCATGAAATTTGACCCATGTGTAACATGGTTTTATTTTGATGTTTATTTGATGTGTGATAAACAACTTTTGCTAAGTGATTTTTAGTGGAAACACCTAAAAAGGACTTGTTTGAAAAAAGGTGTAAAAATGAGTAGTAGAAAGGTGAAATAAAGGAAAATATGGGCTAATATGAGATAGAATATGAATCGGCTAGGTTTGGATAACCAAGAAATTGCATGCATTTCATTTTATGAGCCTAGGAACTAAAGTGTAAATAAATGAAAAGTTAGGGTAAAAAGGTAATTTTACCAAAGTATATGTTATGATTTGATATGAGTAATGTGTACATTGAGAAAGTTAAATTTGGCATTATAGATCAAGAAAAACATGATTCGGGTCTTGATCAGGGGAAGAACAAGGTTTGCGAGGATTAGGCTTGTTTCTATATTTTTGTACCGAGGTAAGTTCATTTGCAAATAATGCAACATATACCATACTTTAAATGCTTTAATATTGCATGTATGGTAAGTACATACATATTTAATTTGATGTTGTATCATGTGTTTATTGCCTAAATTGTATCATGAATTATGCTTTGATTTCTTCATGAATATGTGATTTGGTGCTATGAGCATTGAAATCGACATTACGAGCAAGTTCTACAGAAATGTGGTATCGAAGAATCCCGTTTGAACCTTAGAAATAGTTAGGATACAAGTGACATGTCACTAGGAATTATGTAATCTGAACTCATCGAGTTCTGTCTGAGTTCATGATATAGGTGACAACGGAACTCATTGAGTTGTGGTCTGAGTTCGTGATATGTGTGACACATGTTTTGGCATCCGGGTTCTAGTCTCGTATATGCTATTAATGGCGAGGTATTCTGGCATGTGTTATGGATACCTGACGACCTGTATGAGCAGTCCCGTGAGTAGCTCGTATGTGAGCAACATGTAGTCTAAGATATGGAGTAGCATTGGCTACATACGAGGCACTTAGGTTCAAGTTTCCGATGTGTCTGATAGTATTCCGAGTGTTCAATGAGTAGTTCAAAGAAGTTCTATGAGTAATCGTAACGATTACATCAAAACATGAAAATAAGTTATTATGTGAAAGTGGCACAAGTATGTACATCGAACTCATGTGAATGACATAAAATATGATGAGCTTGTGGTAAGAACATGTATACATATATATATGAGAGATAAATTCATGAGATTTGATAAAACGCAAGGTTATGTTCGTTGTGTTAAATGCATGATTTATTTTGTTAAGTTACATTTTATTTGCATGTGAACTTACTAAGCTTTATGCTTACCCTCTTTCGTTTTCCTTTCTTATAGTTTCACTAAACTAACTCGGGGACTAGAGAATGTCGAAAACTCGATCACATTACTAGTCGAACATTTGGATATAGCTAGTCTTATCATTTTAAGTATGGCATGTATAGGGACTTGGTCTTTTTGTTATGTGTCATATTGATTAGCCAAATGTGTTGGCTTATGATGGTATCATGATTATTTTGTATATTGCCATAAGAGGTGGCTCATATTGATTATTTTGGGTTGTAACCTTATTTAACGATGTATGCATGCAAATGTGTTGATGCTTTAATATGGTTATGGTTGATTGTGGTTGATGAGTGTGATGGATGGCATGTACGTTTAATAAATGAGATATGGTTAATAAGTATGCAAAAATACGGTGAAAATGTGTAACTTGAAGGTAGATTGGTAAAAATGATAAATAAACATGAAATGCATGTGGAATGCAATATGAAAGTATGATAATTTGAATGGGTGACATGTTGACTTTACTAAGTCATAGTTAATCATGAATGTAAATGTTTGAGTAATCAAATGTGCCATGTTGCATGCCATGAAGTTAGTGTAAATGTGTGAGTGTTTTTGGGTGGCAAATGGCTTGGAAAATAGCCTAGAAATTGTCCACACGGTTAGACATACGGGCATGTGTCTTGGCCATGTGTGACACATAGTCTGCCCCATAGGCGTGTGATCCAGCCATGTGTCTCCTTGGTGTAGTCATTGAGAGCACCAAAAATATCCTATTTCCTACAAAATAATAAAAAAAACAGCAAAGGGGAAGTAGGGTCGAATTCTCAAGGACCGTATTGCACGAATGCTTGTTTTTCGAAATCTTGGGCAGAATCGTGCCCAAGAAAACTACGTTCCTAAAAAAAATAAAAAAATAGAATTAAAAGTTTTGATCTAGAAAAATAAAATAAAAACAAAATTGAAAGTTGAATTGAAATTGAAAAATTAAATAAATTGCGAAAATTAAAATGGAGAATATAAAAATAAACAGAGTTTGGGAAAAGAGAGAGCTTCTTATGTGGCGAGATTCCAGCCTCCGGTTGTCTCGATTCGCCTTGGATCCAATCCTTGGCTTTTAAGTGATCATTCTCAAGAACAATAAGCCAGTTATAGTGGAAGAAGACGCCTACGACCACCAGCTCCAAGAATTTAAACTTTAAGATTTGGCAGAACCTAACTCTAGCCAATAATCATTTTTGTAGGACTATCTTCTGCTAGATCATCACTTCCTAATGGCAAATACCACGCCATTTTATCTCTTGGACTCATCAACCTTTGACGTAGAAAGCCAACGAACCGATTGTGCAACATTCCCTAAACGTACAAAGCGGCCGTTCCTTGCACAAGTTGAAAAGATCACCTATTAAGGGGCATGGACGGAAGTGTCAGCCCCGTAATACGGAGAAGCGATGAATACCCTGTTGAGAAGGCTAAGCACGGATTCTAAGCCTCGTGAACCTTTTTGGGAAATTTCGACAACCTTCAGCTATATTAGATTTAGTGGCTCGTGATTTTTTAGGGAAAAACAAATAAAAATAATGGAAAGGGAATTTTTTATTGAAATATGAAAGAGCAAAAAGACTAAATTTATGGGGGAGAGAGTGTTATAGCAAAAAGATGGACCAAATTTATGTCACTTCATCCCCTACTTATAGTACTAAGAAACCTAGTCTATTCCTAATTAAATTCTAAAAGATAAATACAAATAAATAAAGATAATTAAAGATAAATAAAATTAAATCCTAAAATTAAATCTAAATAATTATCCTTAATAATTATCTCTTAATAATTATCCTAATATAATTAAACATTAAATAAAGTCTTGTGCTATAAAATCTCTTCTTTTGCATTTTTGCCCCAAAAGTCTTTCACACTTTGCATTTTCGGCACCACTTTTCTCCTACTTCACATGTTGGCCCACTTTATCTCCAAATTCACGCTTTTCGCCCTTAAATTTACTTTTGCCTTCAATTTAGTCTCTAAAAGATAAAAGACCATAAAATAGCCCAAATTAGTAGGATCATACTCAAAATAAACAAGTAATTAGTACATAAAATATGTCGTTCTAGAGTATTATCACCCTTGTACCCTAATTATGCAAAACAGAATGCCCAGCAGTAAACACACGGCCAGAGACACGGCCGTGTGTCTCAGCCGTGTGAAGGACATGACCTTAGGACATGGGCGTGTGCCCAGGTCGTGTGAAGTTTGTACTTAATTTTTGGAATTTAATTCGCCACGCGGTCTAAGACACGAGCATGTCATTTGGCTGTGTGACCTTATTTTGTTGATGACTTCATAGTCAGAGAGTTATATGGGTTGAGGACACGAGCGTGTCCCGAGCCACACGGGCGTGTGTGACCAGACGGCCTACCTATATGGGTGTGTGACTCTACAAAACAAGAAAATTTTCTAAGTGTTTAAAAGGTTCCAAAAGTTCTTGGTTTAGTCCTGAACCACTTTCGATGTATGTTTCGGGTCTGTAGACCCTTATAAGGGACGATATGCATATGATTGAAAAGTTATAAATTGGAACAAAATTTTATGACCAGGTTTTATATGAATGTTTATGTTTAAGTCCAGTAATGCTTCAAACCCTATTCTGGCGTCGGATATGGGTAAGGGGTGTTACATTTGAGACTTTAACATCAACTGCTATTCAAGAAGAATACATGACCCCTACCCAACACTCAGTTAGTGGGAGGCAGAACATGGAAGCGCCCGTGTTTGGTGGCAGTATGGAAAACACAACTTCTGCACGACAATCAGTTAGTGGATGGGATGTGCACATCGGTGGGTCGATGTTCGATGTAGGAAATGCATATTGGGGATTGACATCAACTTCTAGTGGTTGGTAATCCACATCTGATTGGGGACGTTACGAAATGTCCATAAGAAGGGATGATGTACTCCCTATGACATCTACAGGTAAGGGGACCTCGTACGTTGCAGATGATGGTGGCTTGGATGATGAGTCCGATGTGGATCCACCTCGAGAGCCCGACCTAAATGATGTAGAAGTTGCATTATTTTCTACACCGGAGCCTATTCTATCCGAACCTAAAGACGTTAAAGGGGGTTCAGATGAAAAAGAAAAAGATCCATGATTCAGGGCGTACTCGCCTCCAGCCCACATGTATAATGTCAATATATCGGTAGATGATGCATTAGAGTTTCCAAATCTACCACACAGAGCGCGTGATCATACAGGTTCGTCATTGGATTCGGGTGAAGTGGAAGTTGGTAAGGAGTTTTCCAGTAAGGATAGTTTTCTTGGTGCTTTGAAACAACATAGCATCAATCATGGGGTTAACTACAATGTGGTTAAATCCAAATTTGAGAAGTTTGAGGCCAAGTGTGCAGTGCAAGATGATACATGTTCATAGAAAATCATGGCTTCTTTTAGGAAAAAGACAGGCTTGTGAGAGATGAAAAAGTACAAAGGTCCACATACTTGTGTTGCCGGTACAGTATCACTGGATGTCTAGGGTTTTTTGAATAATAATGTTATTACTTAATGTTGCATTATTTAACGTACTTCTTTGACAAGTGTTTCACAAGATCATCCCAAGATGGATTCAAGTATGATAACTAACTTAATACTATCGATGTTGAAGGAAAATCCCAGGACTTCTATGTCATGCATAATTGCCAGTATTCGTAGACAATTGAGATACACGTCCTCTTATCGCAAGGCTTGGATAGCTAACCAGAAGGCATTGGAAAAGATGCATAGTAGGTAGGACGCTTCATATAATGAGGTTTGGCAGTGGTGTCAGGTGCTAGAGAGGTACGTCCTAGGTTGCATAATAGACCTTGAAATGGTCCTCGTGTACTACAATGACCATTGCTCCGTGGATGTCAAGTGTTCAAGCGTCTGTTCTAGAGCTTTAAGTAATGTCGGGACACATTTGTGTACTACATGCCATTGGTACAAATTAAAGGTACCTTTCTATATGGTAAATATACCCATCGGCTATTGCTAGCTATGGCATAGGATGGTGGTAGGAGAATCCTTCCAATTGCTTTTGCAATAACAATGGGGGAGTCAGCTAATGGCTGAGATTTCTTTCTTTCTAGATTAAGGAGGCATGTATGCCTCCAACATGATATTTGCATTATATTAGATCGGGGTACTAGAATACTAGCAGTAATTGAGGAACAGGGAAGCCTATGGGATCGCCACACCATAGGTATTGTCTAAGGTACGTTGTGTCCAACTACTACGGGCAATATTGGTCTACAACTGAACGATGGCAAGTGACCAATATCGGTATCTAATCTCTATTAATATACTTTCGTTTGTAATATTCAATTTATTCTGAATGGAATATTGATATGTAATTTTTTCTATCAACTTATATTGGCAGGGTACGAGATCAATAAGGACCATTTTCATGAGATGTTGGGGATTTTGCGTTCAGTTAACAATCAAGGCGCAAACTACCTCTGTAAAATACAAACAGTGGACACAAGTATATGACTGTGGCCTACGATATGGTCATATGACCACAAACCTAGTTGAATGCAAAAATTCTGTTCTAAAAGGAATACGTCATTTGCCGATTACCTCGATTGTGCAAGAAACATATTTTTATTTGGCGGCACTATTTCCAAAGTGAGTAGTGAGTTATAAAGGCCAAATGCAGGGAGGCCATATATGGTTCCGAAAGGTATTGTAAAAAATTAACAATGCGAAGTCGCGGGCCAACACGATGCACACAGTGTGTTATGATCACGACAAACTATGGTTTCGTGTGACAGAGTTTGATAGACCGAGCGAAGAATGTATTACCGACGGACAATATCGTGTACACCTGATAAATAGAACTTGCGACTATGGGATGTTTGACACACTTTGTTATCCATGTGCTCATGCAATTGTAACTTGTCAGAATCTCTGTTTGGATCCCATAAGATATGGTGGCGAAGTGTACAAAATAGAATACATGTACAATGTGTGGAGACACGTATTCCCACCAGTCCTAGATGAACGCAAGTGGTCATCTGTATCGCTTGCTCCATTTAAGTTGTTATCGGATAGAGAAATGCGTTGCAAACCAAAAGGTCGACCTTGCTCGAGTAGAATACATAATAATATGGATATTCGAGAAAGAAAGAACCAACAAAAGTTGTGTCGATGGTGTAGGAACCCAGGTCATACCATTCGACCATGTCCCAAATTGAAATAGTTGATAATTGCTGTAATGAAACTATGTTGCATTATTTCTATTCCACCTTATTTAAAAGAAATTATATTTTATTAAAAATATAAAATTAATTTAGTATTAAAATATTAAAAGCAACTTTTATTTTATTAAATGAAACAACGTAGAAACAGTTTGTACAAATATATTAAAAAAATTCAATGTATTGTCTGTCGGAATCAGTGCCACATGGGGGTGATCGACGACTACACGCTTGATTCCTCCTTAGTTGCACTTTCGGTGGGGGTTGTAGTTGCTCCGGTTGTGGGTGTTGGAAGGATGGCCCATATTGGTAGAATAAAGAATGTGGAGGTGTTTGCATCAGCCACGGTGGAGGTGTTTGAATCCCATAAGGCGATGGGGATTGGTAATGAGCTGAGTTCCCCGATGATGCCTCGTGTGATCCTTCCGGGACGATGACCTATATATCATCGGTTGAGTCAGAGTTATCAAAAAAGAGATGCACCGAGCCATCATTCCAACCTAGCATAGGACTGTGAAATGAAAACATATAAGGGTTAGGATACATATAAGGGCTAGGATACACACCTGGCATAATTTGAAGGGGTTGTGCTATAGGTGTCGTCGATTGAGGCATTTGTCCTGGTAATTGTGTGGATACTGTTGTTGGGCCCATGCCGTCATCTCTTCTTCTTGGATTTAAAGGGTCCGTCGTTCCCTTTCGAAACGGATTTTCCGACGCCGCTGCTCTTCCAATAGTAAATATGGCTTGCAATGGATCCTAAACCATGGCATGTAATCCAGCATGCACGCTAATTCTGGGACGATGATCGGTTCACAATTAGGTATATGATCATACTGGTTTTCCTAAATTTTGATATATTTCGAGAAGAATTCTGATCAATTTGTATTCGTTTGTTGTAAGTCGATTTTTTGCTGGTCATCGAGCACTTCAGGTTCCTCAGGAATCAGTTGTTGGAATCCAAATTGTCGCAACACTCTATCTGTCTAATGCATCTCGACAGTAGCATAGTTAACCAATGAGACCTTAACATGCCAAATGTTCGGATTTTAAAAGAATTCTTCCAGAATTACGGCCCGTATTGCCGGATCCTCGTACGGTGTCCATTGAAACTATATGAATATGATAAATATATTAGTTATATACATAATACTAGATACTAAATACTAAATATGAAACGACTATTTTATTTATATATATTTTATTTAAAACTTACTTGCGCTTCCGACCGTTAGTCTAATAGAGGCCGTATATCTTCAAGAGCGGTAGGTATTCCAACACAACTTGCCGGATGGTTCCACCTAATTAAATAAATTTTCAGCATATAATTTTATTTTAAATCTATGGAATAATTGTAAAATCAAATAAAAATTTCACCTCATTATGAGTGGAAATGTATATGGGTGGTTCACTCAAGGACATAAAAATAGAAAGTGAAACCGAGCCCCTGATTGTACTAGTGATAGGCAACCTCCGATTTTGACTTTATTTGGTGGTGTCGCCTTGCACATCTCCCGATACAATGTTGCCAACACGGCAGACCCCTAACTTAATTCGTCAGCTGCTCTAAAATCAACGAGTTTCAGCAGCCACCTCAGATGTACAAGGTTTCGTGACAAGTCTGGCATCAAATGACCTCTAATCATCTCAAAGATGTATGCCTGAGCATATCGTATTCTTTCTACTTTATCGAATCATTATCCGGCTCTGGGAATGTGTCTCGTAACCAGCCCATCTCGATCTGACCTTCGTAAATATTATCTGGAATCGCACTTAAAAGACCGTAGCATATGACTCCCTAATCAGCAGATTGAACAGGCCCGGTGATTGTGGACCCATCCACCGGCAATCCTAATTGTAACTGGATGTCCTCTAAAGTGATAGTACACTCTCCGCATAGAAGATTGAATGTGTACATCTCGGGTCTCCACCTTTCTATTAACGCATTGATGAGTTTCGTGTCCAACTTGCACCCTCAGCCTATAGTGGCGGCGTGCCAAAAACCCACTTCCCTCAAGTAATTTTCTATCAACGGTGATGGAGGACCAGGCATATTATGAATATAATATTGTAACATCTGATCTACAGACTATTATAAAAAACTATAAAATAAAAATGAATTAAAATTACATAAATAAAAAAATATTAAATAATATTCAAAAATTAAAATTAACCCTTATCATTTTTATTTATTCGACAGAGATATGTTTATGATCGAGATGAAATAATGGGGATCATTGCTAACACGATGAAATATTTTTGAAATCATAAAAAAATAATACTAATTTAGAAAAAAAATTAAAGTAAATAACTAATTAAAGAGAGCTTTGAGAAATTTAATGAGAAATTTGAGAGCTTTAGAGAGAAATTTGAGAGCATTTTTTGCTAAAATTTGAAGAAATATTGTGTGAAATAATAGGAGGGTGTTTTATACTTTTTTTTTACCGTTGGACCCCCCAACGGTAAAAAAAATAGCCGTTGGTGTCAAAAACACCAAGCAAAACGCGCCCTTGGGAGAGCTTTTTTGCCACGTTAGCAAAGCATGTTCACGTCAGTGCATTTTGTGCTAACATGGCAAAAAGGCTCCCCAAGGGCGCAATTTGCTGGAAATTTCTCCTTAAACGCTCCTACGTGGATGTGTTTTGTCAAAAATAGCCCTTTCCGATAAATAATACTGAAACCCATTTCTATAAATATACTTGAAAATTGGCCATTTTAGATAAATTATTTAAAAAAACTTATTCATTGAAACTGTATAAGCCCCACATCCAAATCTTCTAATTATACTCTTTGGTCATGGTTTTTATAATGAAATCTTAATCAAAACATTGCCTTTGAATTTATTTTTCCGTTAAAAAAAACGTAAATAAAAATTTGAAATTAGCATATAAATCAATGATGACAACTAAAAGCAATTCTTTTAACACATTAATTTAATATTTCCATCATACATATTAAAAATATAACAATAGAAAAACACCAAAATCGTTATTATAAATTATAAATAATCAAAACTTAAGCATATTAACATGAATCTCAAATATCAACATAAATAGTCAAAATATCAAACTCAAAATTATATATCTACGCATATTTTGGCACATTCTTTATTTAATAATTAAAATTCACTTATTTTTAACTAAATTAAATTACTTTTAATTTAAATTAACTTTTTATGATAATAAATAATAACATGTAATTATGCTTATTATATATGTAATGTCCATATTTTTCCAATAATTGGAGCAAACTGAAGGTTTGAACGACACCGTCTGTTTAATAGTATCATATCCAACCAAAAAATTCATCTGAGCCAAGTTACCATAGATGGCGAAATTTGGAACGGGACTGAATGTAAAGCAAGCAACTGTTTCAGAAACCAAGACGAAGGTGTTTAATGGCTGCAATTTTACATCTGCACCACTGAAATGAACTGTAATATCTGGCACTGCAAACTCTGTTGTAGCATCGTAACATAAATTCAGACCCTCGGGACCATTAACCTTCGGCGCATTGATCATGCTAGACACCGCTGATTCGAGTTCCGAGTAAAACTCATCTGGTAAAAGTGTCAATGTCGTACCGGAATCGATGATGATGTTCCCTTGGTCTGTTCCAAAAGGTTTATCCGTAAACTTTATTCGGTTGGTTCCCACACTGATTGCTTCCAAGGTGAGGAAGTAGAAAGTTTGAGGGGATTGTTTGGTTAATGGAGTCGAAACAGCTCCGTTACCAGAAACAATGGCATCAGAACCGAAGTTCATCTTGCTTGAATTTCCAGCTTCGGAAAAGGGCAATAAGCAGTAGGAGAATTTGCCATCAACTGTAGTTCCCAATTGGGAAATCAACGAAGAGTCTCCACCTCCAAGGCCAATGATGCCAGAGGTATTCTCGTCGAAGCTTCCATCATTATCATGTCCGCAACCCATAATAACATTTGGAACCACGACTGGACTACCCGTTGTTGAATCCAAGGTGAGTGTATCAGAAGCAACTTCGCCATTTGAGTAAGATCCATCGCCATAAGAGACTGAATATTGGCATGAGCCGTTTCTTGAACAAGATGTTCCTTCAACATCCCCACATTGACTTGTTCTGCAAGAAAACTTTTTATATGTTGATGATGCGGTGGGGTCGAAAAGAGGGCCGTTTTGCGGGAAACACTGAGAACAAGGCTTGCATTGAGTCCAAATAAGATCACTCCCGGTATCAGCAATGGCGAAAATATCAAAAGCTGGGGATCCAATTGCTATATTCATCAAGTATTCACCCGAATCTGCAATAATATCGACTTCGGCTTCCATTGTTGTCACAGAAGTCGGTTTGAAACGATGAACTCTATTAAAAGAACGACGCAAGGCATTGGTTACACGATTGTAGGTAGTATCTAAATGATTGTATAAGGGAGACTTTGGAGAGTCACGGTGGATTAATTCTACACTGAAACCATCCTTTTGAGCTTGAATAATGGAAAGATTAGAGAGACCAACAATGGCAAAAACAAAGGCGAAAAGAGAGACGATGGCAGCCATTGTTAGAGGAAGAAGGTACTTGGAGATGGTTTGAGTGTTTAGAATCATGGTGAATTTATGGGGTTAAATGAGAGAATGAGACAAAACAATTCAA
Source organism: Gossypium hirsutum (assembly GCF_007990345.1). Classification (NCBI taxonomy): domain Eukaryota; kingdom Viridiplantae; phylum Streptophyta; class Magnoliopsida; order Malvales; family Malvaceae; genus Gossypium; species Gossypium hirsutum. Next base: position 47,566,858 of record NC_053436.1, on the reverse strand, counting down.
AGGCCTCGCATATAATTTATGAATATATGAATATTTTTTTTTTCTGATTTGGTCACATGAATTTTAATTACTGTAATTATAAGTATAAAATTTTAATTTAATTACTTTTATAAAGATGAAGCATTAGTTTTGATTTATTGTACATATTTAACAGAATAAATAAATCTAAATACCACATTGGTATCAGTATTAAAACTAAATTTTTATTTAGAAAATTACACAAAATCATCTTCAAATATTACAACACTCAATGTAGCAAAATTGTATATAATTATTCCAATAATTATATATATTATATATTTTAATGTATACAAATATATAAAGAAATTGTTTGCGTGACATAGTTATTTTTGTGATAAGAGAATAGTTTCATTACTTGACACATCATCATCTTTTATGTTAAATTAATGTAATCTTATTGTTGAAAAAATAAGAGAAATTATTTGATTCATAACAAATTTTAAATAATTAATTACACTTTAACTATTTTACTATTTTACCATTATAAATTAATCACCTTAAATGTATAATGTCAATATATATATATAAGTAATTAATTATATGGCGTTATTAAAAATATTTCAATTAATTTGAAAATATTTTATCTATGAAATATTATGTGTAAATTGTTTTACAATATTTTATAAGAAAATTATATAATTAATAGTGCATTAGAGGAATTAGTTTACAATAAAATAAACCAAACATTTTCCATTTTCCATTTTCAAATTCAATATTTAATTTTATTAATTTCAATGTGTCCAGCTATTATAATTCAAAAAACGGGGATCTAAAGCCAAGATAAAAGAGTTTTGGAAATCAATTTTAATTCCGGTAAATTAATTAAAAGGGAATATATAAAAAGGAACGTAATTGAAAAAAGAAACAAAAAATTCAGTATACACGTATATATTTGGAAGGATATAAAGTAGGTCTAACGAAGACTTTCCTTGGAAATAATCGCTTACAAAAGAGGAGATACTCACAACGAATGCCGGCTTTTGGCGATTTTTAAGAATATCTACGAGGGAAAATGACATTAAACAAATGCAGTCTTGTTTTGGTTAGTCCAGGAGCCAGCTTTTAGTAAACTATATTGTAAACTATATTGTAAATTGTTTTAAATAGGAGTAGTTCTTATTTCGGTCACTTTAAATTTTTTTTTGTTTATTTAATTATTTAAAAATAATAATTAAATTGGTCACACCACCGTTAAATAGTAACAGGAAAATAACAGTGCATTTGTATGAAAAAATTTTGGATTGGCCAAAATAAGGACGACTCCTATTTAGAGTGATTAACAAGTAATTTACCTTAATTTTAGGGTGACTAATGTGGAAATGCACCGTTAGACTTCTATTACTATGTAACAATGGAGTGACCAATTTAATCAATTTCTTTTTTTGGTAACCAACTTAACAAAAAAATTAGGGTGATCAAAATAGGAACGACCCCTATTTAAAGTGACCAATGGGGTGGTTTACCCATGCTATACCTTGTGTAATGGGTTTCACAGACCTTACAGCATACCTCATGAACCTAGTCGTGTATCTATAGAGAGTTGAACACATGTCTCCCAATGGAACCAACCACATTGCGAGCCTAGGCTAGCTTGCAAACCCCAACTTGGTGAACTTTGAAAAGCGATAGCTCTACTAAGACTATGTGAGGGTCATGTTGAAACCCAGAGTAATTGATTGCTAGTCGCCCTAACATATTTCATCTCAAGACGTCATATCACCGCCACTACCAAAGGTGTAACAGTCTGGTTTTGACCCTAGTCGGAATAGTGGTTTCGAGACCATAAATCTTAGTCTGAAAAATATTTTAATATTATTTTATGTATCTGTGATATGTGAATTTACATCTGTAAAATTTCTGTGATTTAATTTATCTGTTTCTATGTTTAATTATGAAAAAGGATTAAATCACGTAAAGTGTAAAAGTTGAGTGCTAGATGCTAAAGCACCTATTTGACTTGGCTTTTAAAATAAAAGTCCTTGCATGTCAAATATACCATTTGTTTTAATGGTGGACAAAAATGGCCATGTAGTTAGTGAATTTAATGTTATATCATTAAGGGCAAACTGGTAAAAGGTGATTATAATGCTTATTATAATAAAATGAAAACAAAAAGGTGGCTTATTATCATGGATATTAGCCGAAAAATCAGCCAAAGAAAGAAGGGTTTGAAGCTTTTGTACATTTGGCACTTTGGTAGCTAAATTTAGGTATGAAATTTGTTCGGTTTTTGATAACTTCTACGTTTCTGTGATCGTTGCTTCGTGTTCATCAAAGCCCATGTCTGAATTCCTATTTCTGTTAAAGATTTCATGAAATTTCATTGTTGAAATCATGAGTTTTGTGATGTTTTTGAATGAATTATGAAGGCTTGGTAGATGGTTTATAAGTTTTTTCTTTGAGTTTTTTATGAAATTGAGCTATTTGGGTTAAATTTTGAAAATGAGGTTTTGAATGACTAAATTGTGAATTAAATATGTTGTATGGGCTTATATAGAAGCCATGAAAATTCTTCTAGCCCTTGTTACAAAGAAATTTTGCATATTTATGATTTTATGAAAAATGGACTAAATTGTCAAAGTGTGAAAATATAAGGGCTAAAATGCAAAGTGCCCTAAATATGTGTATATGAATTATATTGAATGAAATGAATGATTGAATGGTTAAATTTGTATTGTATTAGATCAAGAACAAAGAAAATCAGACTTAGATCGGGGGAAGTCCAAAATAGTTGAATAGTCGACTCGTTTTATCCGAAATCCGTCCGAGGTAAGTCAAATTACAATTACGTGTTAATTGAAATAAATTCTACTCATATAAACTGTAATCTGCATTGGATGGCCTTGAGTGCTGGATGAATATATTTGGAGTAAAGTAAGATAATATGTTAGTATCTGAAAAGCTCTGTATGTTTCTAAGAAAAGTTGACATATGTTTGACACATTGTGTAAGACCGTGTCTGGGACACATGTCTCGATTGAGAATTACGTATAAGACCATGTCTGGGACATCGGCATCGTATCCGATTTCATGTAAGACCCTGTTTGGGACAGAGGCATCGATATTGAATTACATGTAAGACCACGTCCGGGACGTCGGCATTTACTTGTTTATGAACATCTATCGTTTCTGACCCGTCTGATGATAGCGTACGAAATCTGAGATTGAGTATATGAAATGTATAACCTATGCAGGTACGCTTGTATTGTACTAAATTTCTGAATATGAAAAACTTTGTCTCTGTGAAATATGTATGGAAATGAAGCATGACATATATACAAACAAAGGAGCATGGTTAAGTTTATGAATTATTCTATGAAATGGTTATGAATTTTTATGGTTGATTTGTTCTTATATGCTTTCGTAGTTAGACCAATTGTATTTGGCTTATTAAGCTCTTTGTAGCTTACTCTGTGTGATTACTATTTGTTTTTCAGTTATCATATCTACTGAAGGCTTGGGGATAGTCGAGGATCGTCACCACACTATCGATCTCATTTTGGTACTTTTGAAAGTATAAATATTTTAAAGTATGGCATGTATAGGCTAGAAAGTCTATGTATATAAGTTTTGATGTCTATATATTATGCCATGGGAGTTGGCTAGCAAATGAAATGTTGTATATAGTTTTTGTTTTTGGTTGAAGGTGCCAAATAGTGTATGGTTGTAGTGTTTTATGAACTAATATGTTTTTGTTATAATGAAGCATGTCGTGAGTATGGAATTGGTTGAAAATTTAAGTACAAATGTTGTCTATTATGGCTTGTAGGGATGACCTCTAAAATGGGTGGCAAATTGGCTTAAATCAAGCCTGCTTGGTGCCACACGGTCAGGGAACACGGGCGTGTCATATGGCCGTGGGCTAAAGTCAGTAGCTAGCTAAGTATTACACAGCCATAGCACACGAGCGTGCCTATTGGCCGTGGGTGAAAGTCAGTATGGTTACCCTGGTTTGGCATGGCTGGTTCACATAGGTGTGTCTGATGCCCGTGTGAGGCACACGGCCTGGACGCACGGGCGTGTGACCTCAATAGAATTGTAAAATTTTCTATGTTCTGAATTTTATGAATGTATTCGGTTTAGCTCTAACTGTTCTTAAACGTATGTTTTAGGTCTCGTAGACCACCTTAAGAGATGATTGCTTATGAAATGATGTTAAATAATATCTATGATTCCGAATTGGTCTGAAATGTTTTGTCTGTCTGGTAATGCCTCCTAACCCTAATTCAATGTCAGTTACGGGTTAGGGGTGGTACATTTTATTGGTATTAGAGCTATGGTTTAGTCGTTTCTAGTACTACCATAGCGTATATGAGTCAGCTATACATGCCATATATCTGAATCTGTGATAGAGTGATGACTCCTGACTTTGAAATGTGCTTTTATATAGCAAATGGATCCCGATAGAGCTGTAGCTGACGATGTAGAAGCAATGCGCCTGCTCCCGCGTAAGGGACGATGCAAACTGATTTTAGACCAGCTACGAGTAGCCGTGATGGTGAGGCTAAGCAAACCTTCTATCATATGATGAATGAATGGTTCACTCAATACATTAGACCATCCCCGGTTAATCCTTCCCAAACTCCTAATATGCCACGAGTGAATCTGGTACAATTGAGTAGACCACCGGTTGATAAGATTAGAAAGTATAGGGCTGAAGAGTTTCAAGCTACAATGAATGATGATGCTGAAAGAGCCGAATTCTGGTTGGAAAATACAATAAGAGTGTTTGATGAAATGTCTCTGAGTCCTGAGGAATGTGTTAAATATGTTGTTTCATTTCTGAGAGATACAACGTATCATTGGTGGAAAACTTTAATATTTGTGGTTCCGAGTGAACGAGTTACGTGGGATTTCTTTCAATCTGAATTCCGGAAGAAATATGTCAGTCAGAGATTCATTGATCAGAAACGTAAAGAGTTTCTTGAGCTTAAACAGGGTCGTATGTTTGTTACAAAATACGAACGTGAATTTGTGAGATTGAGCCAGTATGCCCGTGAATGTGTATCGAATGAAGCAATAATGTGCAAAAGGTTTGAAGATGGACTAAACGAAGATATCCGTCTGTTAGTTGGGATTTTGGAGATTAAAGAAATGGTAGTGCTTGTTGAACGAGCATGTAAAGATGAAGAATTAAGTAAAGAGAAAAGAAAAGCTGATTCTGAATCTAGAGATGCTAGAAATAGATCTTCGAGTAGATCATTTCAGTCTATGTCCAAGAAATTCCGAGATGATTAAAGCCGTCCAAATGCTAATGTGGACATTCAAACCAAGATCGAGCTAGATCGAATTCAAACTTCAAAGTCCTTGCTACATCTATTGCAAGTGTTGGGAATGTCCGATCTGAGAGACCTGAATGTAAACACTATGGTAAAAGACATCCAGGAAATTATAGATTGAATGACCGAGCCTGTTTTCGATGTGGATCTCTGGACCATTTTGTAAAAGATTGTTCTGAACCTGCTGAGCAAGAGAATGTATAGAATCTGAGACCGAGCAACACCTCAGCTAGAGGTAGACCTTACAAAAATGCAAGAAATACAAGTAGTGGTTAAAGAACTACTGGAGATACTATTGTTAGATCTGAGGCCAGAGCGCCTGCCAGAGCCTATGCTATCTGAGCTCGTGAGGAAGCCTCGTCTCTAGACCTGATTACTGGTACTTTTACTCTCTATGATACTTCTGTGATGGCATTGATAGATCCTGGATCAATGCATTCTTATATCTGTATGAATTTAGTGCATAGTAAGATTTTGCCTGTAAAGTCTACTAAATTCATAGTTAGAGTATCGAACCCCTTAGGCAAAAGTGTCTTGGTTGATAAAGTCTACAAGAATTACCCGTTAATGATATGAGATATCTGTTTTCCTGCTGATCTGATGCTTTTACATTTCGATGAATTTGACATAATTCTAGGAATGGATTGGTTAACTTTGCATGATGCTATTGTGAATTGCAAACGAAAAGTCATTGATTTAAGGTGTAAGAATGATGAGATAATCCGAATTGAGTCTAGTGATTTGAATGGACTGCCAGCTGTGATATCTGCAATGAAAATATGGAAATATGTGAAGAAAGGTTGTGAAGCCTACTTAGCTTATGTGTTAGATTAGAAAATGAATAATAAGAAAGTTGAATCAGTGCTTGGTGTTTGTGAATTCTCTGATGTGTTTCCTGAAGAACTACCTGTTTTGCCTCCGATTCGAGAAGTCGAGTTTGGCATTGAATTAGCACATAGTACTACTCCGACTTCAATAGCTCCGTATAGAATGGCTCCGACCGAGTTAAAAGAATTAAAATCTCAGTTGCAAGAATTGACCGATTGAAGGTTTGCTAGACTGAGTTTTTCACCATGGGGTTCTTCTATTCTGTTTGTGAAAAAGAAAGATGGCACAATGAGAATGTGTATTGATTACCGACAGCTTAACAAAGCGACTATAAAGAACAAATATCCTCTGCCTCGAATTGATGACTTATTCGATCAGTTGAAAGGTGCTACTGTATCTTCAAATATAGATCTGAAATCGGGTTACTATCAGTTGCGGGTAAAGGACTCTGACATTCCAAAAACTGCTTTTAGAACGAGGTACGGGCATTATGAATGTTTAGTTATGCCTTTTGGTTTAACGAATGCACCTGCTGTATTTATGGATTTAATGAATAGAATTTTCGGACCGTATCTTGGTCAATTTGTTGTTGTATTCATTGATGATATTTTGATTTATTCACGTGATGAATCTGAGCATGCTGAACATCTAAAATAGTGCTACAGACTCTGCGAGATAAATAGTTGTATGCAAAGTTTAGTAAATGTGAGTTCTGGTTGCGAGAAGTTGGTTTTCTGGGTCATATTGTATCAACATTCGGTATCCGAGTTGATCCGAGTAAGATTTTAGCTATTCTGGATTGGAAGCCTCCGAGGAATGTATCTGAAGTCCGTAGTTTTCTGAGACTTGTCGGTTACTACAGACGATTTGTAAAATATTTATCTGTGATAGCAACTCCGTTGACAAAATTGCTTTAAAAAGATGTAAAATTTGAATGGTCTGAAAAGTGTCAGAAAAGTTTTGATCGGTTAAAAACTTTGTTAACTGAAGCTCTCGTACTTGTGCAACCTGAATCAGGTAAAGAATTCGTTGTTTATAGTGATGCTTCGTTGAACAAACTCTGTTGTGTTTTAATGCAAGAAGGAAAATTTGTTGCTTATGCTTCGAGACAAGTAAAGCCGCATGAGAAGAACTATCCGACATACGACCTTGAGTTAGCTGCCATTGTGTTTGCTTTGAAGATCTGGCATCACTATCTGTTTGGTAAGAAATGTCACGTGTTTTCTGATCATAAAAGTCTAAAATATTTAATGACGCAAAAAGATTTGAATTTGCGATAGAGAAGATGGTTAGAACTGCTAAAGGACTACGAACTTGTGGTTGATTATCACCCGGGAAAAGCAAATGTGCTTGCTGATGCTTTGAGTCAAAAATCGCTATTTGCAATGAATGTTCATTTAGTTCTGTCTGATGATGGTTCAGTTTTAGCTGAATTAAAAGCGAGACCTTTGTTTTTACAACAGATTATCGAAGCTCAGAAGATTGATAATGAGATTATGGCTAAACTAACTCAGTGTAATTCTGATTCAGATTCTGAATTCTGAATAGATGATGATGACTGTATGAGGTTCAGAAATAGACTTTGTGTTCCAAGAAATCCAGATTTGATTCAAACGATTTTGAATGAAGCTCACAGTAGTAGATTTTCTTTACATCCGGGAAGTATAAGAATGTATAACGATTTGAGACAACTATATTGGTGGCCAGGAATGAAAAGAGATATCTCTGACTTTGTTTCGAGACGTTTAATCGTTAGCAAGTTAAAACTAAGCATCAGGTGCCATCTGGGTTATTACAACCGATTATGATTCTGGAATGGAAATGGGATCGAGTGACCATGGATTTTGTTTCGGGTTTGCCCCTATCTCCGAAAAAGAAAGACGCAATTTGGGTTGTAATTGATCGTTTGACGAAATCAGCTCATTTTATTCTGATTTGGTTTGATTATTTGCTTGATAAGCTAGTTGAGTTGTATATTTCTAATATTGTGAGATTGCATGGTGTGCCATTGTCAATAGTCTCTGATAGAGACCTGAGATTTACATCACGATTCTGGAAGAAATTGCAAGATGCTCTGGGTACTAAATTGCATTTTAACACCACTTTTCATCTGAAAACAGATGGCCAATCAGAACGGATTATTCAGATACTCGAGGATATGTTGAGATGTTGTATTCTTGAGTTTGAAGGTACGTGGGAACAATACTTACCTTTAATTGAGTTAGCTTATAATAACAGTTTTCAATCGAGCATTAAAATGGCACCGTACGAAGCCTTATACGGTAGAAAGTGTAGAACTCCGTTATACTGGTTTGAGCTCAGTGAGAATAAAATTTACGGTATTGATCTGATAAAAGAAACAGAACAGAAAGTGAAAGTAATCCGAGATAGTCTGAAAGCTGCCTCTGATCGTCAGAAATCATATGCAGATTTGAAAAGAAAAAATATCGAATTTAAGGTCGGTGATAAAGTGTTTCTGAAAGTATCTCCGTTGAAGAAACTGTTCCGACTTAGCAAAAAGGACAAGTTGAGTCCGAGGTTTATTGGACCGTATGAAATCATCAAGCGAGTTGGACCAGTTGCTTATAGATTGGGGCTACCATCTGGGTTAGAAAAGATTCATAATGTGTTTCACGTATCGATGCTTAGACGATACAGATCTGATCCCTCACATGTAATTTCACCGTTTGAGATTGAAATTCAGTCTGATATGACTTAAGAAGAAAGCCGATCCGCATTTTAGCTCGTGAGGTTAAATAGTTGCGAAACAAGAAAATTCCATTGGTTAAAGTGATGTGGCATCGACACGGTGTTAAAAGAGGCCACGTGGGAGTCTAAAGATGCTATGAAACAACAATATCCAAATCTGTTTAACGGTATGATTTTCGGGGACGAAAATCCCTAAGGGGGAGAATTGTAATAGTCCGGTTTTGACCCTATTTGGAATAGTGTTTCGGGACCACAAATGTAACACCCCGAACCCGAGACCGTCGCCGGAGTCGAACACGAGGTGTTAACAGACTTCAAACCACTTATTTGACATTTCCCAGACAAGCTTCCAATCTGCGTACTAGTCGCTTTAAAAATCATATCTTGAGTTCTGAAACTCGAAATCCAGTTCCGTAAAATTTCCCTGGAACTAGACTCATATAACTATATGGTAGAATTTTTGTATAATTTTTGGTCGGGCCAATTAGTACAGTTTATTAGTTAAATTCTCCCCTATTACAGGGTGCGACTACACTGACCTTCATGTATTACGATTTGGATAACTCCCTGCACAGAGCTTCAATACTGATGCCGTTTGTTTCTATAGAAACTAGACTCAAAGAGGAATCTATACATATATGGAATGACTCCTAATTATCTCTGGTTAATTTATAATGAATTTCCAAAGTCGGAACAGGGAACCCAGAAACCGTTCTGGGCCTGTCTCACGAGAACCTGAATATCTCTTAACATACTGTCCATATGATCATTTCGTTACTTCTATATGAAAATAGACTCATCGAGCTTCGATTAAATAATTTATTCACTATTTAATTCCATTCCTACTAATTTTTGTAATTTTTCAATCCCACGTCACTGCTGCTGCCAGCATCTGTTACTGAAGCAACTATGCCCATTTCGTGATTTCTCATTGATCTAACTAGTAATTCATCATACATATCACAAAATTATAATCATGACTAGCCATACCAAAGGCTAATCATTGTCAAACATCTCCCTACTACACTATTTCCATATCATGAATCTTAACACCAAAATTAATCAGCCATGACATATGGCATAAAAATCGAATTACCAAGACTTACGACCTAACGTTATAAAACCGAATCCAACCGAACATTTATGCCATTTTCGCATGGCTAAAAGTTTACATACCAAATTTCAACAAAACATATTAGCCTATACATGCCGAAATGTTCTCCTAGACCGACTAAAAAGAAGATACCAAAAGTTGCTAGCCGGTGTGATGACTCCGATGACGGCCCGGTCACGCAAAAAGAGACGAGTCCAAGAAACCTAAAATAGGTGACAAGGAAACACCGAGTGAGTACATAACTCAGTAAGTCATAAGCAACGCACTACCATCCATTAATAACATTATCACAAGAGGAAACAAAATGGAACGAGGCTAGTTACTCCATCCATACCGAACCATACCATAGTTCCTTAAACCTATCGGTTCAATCTCATACCAAGTCATGCATTCACATTCCATATACTAATCAATAGGATATTTGAGGCATTTTCATACATCATTTTATTTTCGTTACAATCATACAACTAAACGACCTTTCACCTATTCCACGATAAATCTTATGTACGTGACTTCAATTATAATTGTCACATAGGTTCAAACTTACCAAGCTCAACTTCAAATATAAACATAGCACCTATTAGTCACGAACTCAAGGTACTTACCCGATCCGCTGTCCGTGATCAACTCAATAATGTCGCACACTTAGTGTCCATAGTGATTCAAAAGTATATATTAAGTTCGTACACTCAGTGCTATATAATCAACTCGCACACTTAGTGCTATATAATCAAACTCGCACACTTAGTGCTACATAATCAAACTCGCACACTTAGTGCTGTACAATTTAAACCCGCACACTTAGCGCCAATCTCATGATCATAAATGTTTATACCCGCACACTTAGTGCCGAGATCAACAACTCAATACATCTCACCTCTTTTCTTTTCATTCAACACTTTCATCACCACATACATACATGTATATATATATATTTATCATTCCATTCAGCATCATTACATAGACGTTATGACCATTTAAATTAATACAAACTATATGCTTAATGACTTACTTTATGTTGGGTAAAATAATTCCAAGTCGGCTACTCGATGACCTTCGATTTCCCCTTGTTGGACGCCTCTCCTTTAGGTTCTTGAGCTTAAATAAATAAATCAACTAGTTTAATTACCTTGCTAGTTATTTATATCCCATAACATTAATAGTTTCATATCAAAAGAAGCATACGGCAACATTTTATTTTTATTCACCTTATGCTTTTTACTAACTTTAAGCCATTCGGCTATTGATCACCTAAGATCCAATTACTAAAATTAACCCAATAAATATTTCAATAACACACATAAATATTATATACACGGCAACCACCCTTGTTAATTACTCATATATATTTTAATAATTTTCGTTTCATCTTACAACCATTCTTGTTCAAAACATTAGAACCTTAACTAATACTTATAAATTGTCTCAAGGCCGAATGCATTCTTACTTCCAAAGTAACATAGTCGATGATATATTTTATTTCAAGGTACATATTCATAAATCAAATTCAACCATATAAACCAATATCACCCACTTGATCAATTATAGAGAATTAAAGTTAATATCACAATGTGTACTCTATATGGCCCATTATACATAATCAAATTTAACATCATCTATATATTTACTCATATGGCCGAATATACATGCCCCCATATAATATCATTTTCATTCCATTTAACACTTAATTTCCACCACATAAACACTTGGCCGAATAATCCTAAACTAGCAAAACTCCACATTTGTTCATACCATCTTTTAAATTCACATATATCTATTTAGGTAGCTCATATTTTCCCCTTTCTAATATTTCAATCCAAAATATCAAAACACCATCCTTTTAGCATTTATCCAATAATACCGTATGCACAATTTGTCACCAAAACTAAAGAAAAATCAACATATGGGTTACAATAAGAGCTTGACTACTACTAGATTCTCATAAAAATCAATAGAAATAACATGAACTCCTACCTTATTTAACCTCCAAGATAGCCAAATGCCCTAGACAAATTCCTTCCTCTTTCCCCTTTTGTTTCGGCTTTGCAAGAAGGTAAGGAAGATGAACACACTCTTTCTTTTTTTTTTCTCTTTTCTTTGTCTAGTTACGGCAAATGGAGGGGGGGGATGGATGAGACAACTTTGTTTTCATCACCCCTCCCTTTTCATTACTTAATTACTAACCCTTTTATTTATTCTTTCTAACATAACACACTAAGCCAACATGTTCCCAACATGTTTCCACCCATAGCATGGCCAGCCACTAGCTCAAATTTTGGGTAATTTGACATGCAAACCCATCATTTTCATAACATGCATTAATAGGCCACTTCACATTTGCCTAGCACATTTCTAAATTTTCTCACATAAGTCCTATTTAATAAAATTCACTTACAATTAACAAAATTCAAGCATGAAATTTTCACACATGCATATATACATATAATAAGCATCAAATATGATGGCTAATTATTAGTATGACTCGGTTTTGTGGTCCCGAAACCACTTCCCGACTAGGGTCAATTTTGGGCTGTCACAACAAATCTGAGTTTAAAAAATATTTTAATATTATTTTCTGTGTCTGTGATATGTGAATTTACATCTGTCAAATTTCTGTGATTTAACTTGTCTGTTTCTGTGCTTAATTATGAAAAATGATTAAATCGCGTAAAGTATAAAAGTTGAGTGCTAGATGCTAAAGCACCTATTTGGCTTGGCTTGGCTTTTAAAATAAAAGTCCTTGTATGTCAAATTTACCATTTGTTTTAATGTTGGACAAAAATGGCCATGTAGTTGGTGAATTTAATGTTATATCATTAAAGGCAAACTGGTAAAAGGTGATTACAATGCTTATTATAATAAAATGAAAACAAATCATGGATATTAGCCGAAAAATCAGCCAAAGAAAGAAGGGTTTGAAGCTTTTGTACATTTGGCACTTTGGTAGCTAAATTGAGGTATGAAATTTGTTCGATTTTTGATAATTTCTACGTTTCTGTGATCGTTGTTTCGTGTTCTTCAAAACCCATGTCTGAATTTCTGTTTCTGTTAAAGATTTCATGAAATGCCATTGTTGATATCATGAGTTTTGTGATGTTTTTGAATGAATTATGAAGGCTTGTTAGATGGTTGATAAGTTTTGTCTTTGAGTTTTTGATGAAATTGAGTTATTTGGGTTAAATTTTGAAAATGAGGTTTTGAAGGAGTGAATTAAACATGTTGTATGGGCTTATATAGAAGCCTTGAAAATTCGGCTAGCGCTTGTTGTAAAGAAATTTTGCATATTTGTGATTTTATGAAAAATGGACTAAATTGTCAAAGTGTGAAAATGTAAGGGCTAAAATGCAAAGTGCCCTAAATATGTGTATATGGATTATATTGAATGAAATGAATGATTGAATGGTTGAATTTGTATTGTATTAGATCAAGAACAAATAAAATCGGACTTAGATCGGGGGAAGTCCAAAATAGTTGAATAGTCGACTCGTTTTATTTGAAATCCGTCCGAGGTAAGTCAAATTACAATTACGTGTTAATTGAAATATATTCTACTCATATAAACTGTAATCTGCATTGGATGGCCTTGAGTGCCGGATGAATATATTTGGAGTAAAGTAAGATAATATGTGTAACACCCCGAAAATTTATACAGTAAGATATTACTCTTAACATAGTGAAATAAGGAAATAAAGTGACAAGAAAAGGAAAATTGAGTTATGTCACTGGGAAGTATATTATGACATATTGATTCAAGAAAGGACTAAACTGTAGAAGTAAGAAAAGTTTTGTGGCCCAATAATAAATACTCAAAATTGGAGGGATTAAAGTGTAAATATGAAAAAGCTGAAGGGCTAATAGTGTAAATATTTTAAGGCGGAATGATCTAGAAACCAAGGAAAAATTGATGAATTAGGACCAAATTGAATAGGTGAAGAATTATGAGGGACTAAATTGAAATTTTACCAAAATTAAGTGATGACTCAATAATGGAATTTTAAAAGATCACAAAGGGCAAAATGGTCAATTGGAAGAGAGAGAAATCTAGAAAGTAATGATGATGTTGGAGATATTTTAGATTAATTAATTAATTAATTAATTAATTATTAGTTATTGATTTTTTAATTTGATTTTTTATATGATATTTTATTATTTTATTATTATTTTATTAGTATATATAAAGAAAGAAAGATGAGGAAATTCTCTAAATGTAACACCCCTAACCCGTATCCGTCCCCGGAATAAGGTTTCAGAGCATTACTCGGATTTACATATCATTTAGCAAAAATTTCCGTTAAATACTTACCAATTCAATGCGTTATATAGATAAATATATTATCAGTCAATCAATAGCTTGGCACTTGTCTTAGCATCAATCAACATTGTTAGTATACTTACTCATATTTTATATAAATTCAACATTGATATACTTATTTTCCCAACACGTCACACTTGAGTTTAATAATTGTCTCCACCTACATAATTTCCTTATATCAATAAATCAAAGATAATCATATATGTGCATGTCATGGAATATACATTCTCTTACCATTTAAAATCATTTATTTCATTATATTAAAATTTCATGTATCATAATTTCCATATATTTCACGTATATTTATTCCGATAATAATTCATATAAAACTTAACATAAATCAAATCTATATGCACATACTTTCCACACTATGTGTCTATATAACATGTACAAATCATTATATATATATTTCAAGCATATATGGTAATAATTCATTTTGTATTCATATTGTTTCATATTATACGAATGTACTAATATTTCACATTCAACCAAATATAACATACAATTTAACATATTTTCATCTCAATTATGATACATAAATTTACTTGACAAAATTGCAAAAATACCCAGATTCAAGGGCCTTTTGATAATTTTTCATTTTTCCCGATTTTCATCCGATCTTGATCTAAATTGATAATTCCATTCAATTTGTTAATTTAAACAGTAAGCCAATTCATTTCCTTCAAATTGGTCATTTTTGATATCCTTACAAAATTGCCCCTAAAATTTTACTTTTATTCAATTTAGTCTTTGAGCCTAAAACATACAAATTAGCCATGCTAGCTGAATATTCATACATATTCTCCTCCTCCATCTCTCCATTCCTCATCCTTAATTTATATAACATGCTACAAGTAACATTATCAATACTTTTACTATTCACTTATATGTATATTCAAAACTGTCCATTTGCGCCATAGTAACTAAATTATTTATATCTTGAGCTACAGACATCAAAATTAAGATCATATAATTTTCCCTAAAACTAGACTTACATATCTTCTTACCATAAAAGTTTCAGAATTTTTGGCTTAGCCAATAAATACAGTTTATTCTTTAAAGTCACTTTTATTCTGCTGTCTAATAGTTCTGACCCTTCTTTACTAAAAATTATTTATCTCCTCGTACAGGATTCAAATGATGTTCTCGTTTGTTTCTCTTGAAAATAGACTCATCTAGGATTATAAACATATAAATTTAAGCCCTAATTATTTTTATCCAATTTTTTATGATTTTCCAAAATCAGAACAGAGGAACCCAAAATCATTCTAACCTTGTCTCACAAAATTTATCATATTTCATGATATACAATTCCGTTGCTTACACTGTTTCTTCTATAAGAAACTAGAATCAATAAGCTTTAAATTAATTTTTATTCAACCTCTAATTAAACTTACAAAATTTTTTCTGATTTTTCAAAGTTAGCTTACTGCTGCTATCCAAAACTGTTTTAGTGCAAGATATTATTTACCATGTTTATAACACCCTTATTCCCTTCCTCTACAATATTTTCCATCACTTTCTCCTATTTCCCTTCACTAACTCATCAAGATCATAGAACCTTATATAAGAAGACTCTACTATAACATTATTTCCATGTTTTCTCAATAATAACAAACTTAAAAATATATTGAAATATTGATGTACTTACCTTGTTCTATTGATTCCAATCTTTAATTTGATTTTCTCTCTCCTCCAGCTTTTATTCCTTGAATCCAATTTGATATTCTAACTCCCCATAGTCTCCTTAACATTTTTCTCCCTTGGTAGCTATGGAAATTCTTTTGATTTCTAGGTGAAAATGGTGAATTTTTGGTAGAAGGACTAAATTGTAAAGAATGAAAAGTTTCTTTCTTCTCTTCTCTTCTTCCTAATGTGAATGCATGGAAAATGGATGAGAATTTCCTCATCTTTCTTTCTTTATATATATTAATAAAATAATAATAAAATAATAAAATATCATATAAAAAATTAAATTAAAATATTAATAACTAATAATTAATTAATTAATTAATCTAAAATATCTCCAACATCATCATTACTTTCTAGATTTCTCTCTCTTCCAATTGACTATTTTACCTTTTATGATCTTTTAAAATTCCATTATTGAATCATCACTTAATTTTGGTAAAATTTTAATTTAGTCCATCATAATTCTTCACCTATTCAATTTGGTCCTAATTCATCAATTTTTCCTTGGTTTCTAGATCCTTCCCCTCTTAAAATATTTGCACTATTAGCCCTTCAAATTTTTCATATTTACACTTTAATCCCTCAAATTTTGAGTATTTACTCTTGGGCCACAAAACTTTTCTTACTTCTACAATTTAGTCCTTTCTTGAATCAATATGTCATAATATACTTCCCAGTGACATAACTCAATTTTCCTTTTCTTGTCACTTTATTTCCTTATTTTACTATATTAAGAGTAATATCTTACTGTATAAATTTTCGGGGTGTTACAATATGTTAGTATCTGAAAAGCTCTGTATGTTTCTAAGAAAAGTTGACATCTGTCTGAGACATCGTGTAAGACCGTGTCTGGGGCACAGGCCTCGATTGAGAATTACGTATAAGACCATGTCTGGGACATCGACATCGTATCTGATTTTGTGTAAGACCCTGTCTGGGACAGAGGCATCGATATTAAATTACATGTAAGACCACGTCCGGGACATTGGCATTGTACTTGTTTATGAGCATCTGTATCATTTCTGACCCGTCTGATGATAGTGTACGAAATCTGAGATTGAGTATATGAAATGTATAACCTATACAGGTATGTTTGTATCGTACTAAATTTCTGAATATGAAAAACTCTGTCTCTGTGAAATATGTATGGAAATGAAGCATGACAGATATGCAAACAAAGGAGCATGGTTAAGTTTATGAATTATTCTATGAAATGGTTATGAATTTTTATGGTTGATTTGAACTTATATGCTTTAATAGTTAGACCAATTGTATTTGGCTTACTAAGCTCTTTGTAGCTTACTCTGTGTGATTACTGTTTGTTTTTCAGTTATCATAGCTACTGAAGGCTCGGGGATAGTCGAGGATCATCACCACACTATCGATCTCATTTTGGTACTTTTGAAAGTGTAAATATTTTAAAGTATGGCATGTATAGGCTAGAAGGTCTATGTATATGAGTTTTGATGTGTATATATTATGCCATGGGAGTTGGCTAGCAAATGAAATGTTGTATATAGTTTTCGTTTTTGGTTGAAGGTGCCAAATGGTGTATGGTTGTAGTGTTTTATGAACTAATATGTTTTTGTTATAATGAAGCATGTCGTGAGTATGAAATTGGTTGAAAATTTAAGTACAAATTTTGTCTATTATGGCTTGTAGGGATGACCTCTAAAAGGGGTGGCAAATTGGCTTACATCAAGCCTGCTTGGTGCCACACGGTCAAGGGACACGGGTGTGTCATATGGCCGTAGGCTAAAGTCAATAGCTAGCTAAGTATCACACGACCATAGCACACGGGCGTGCCTATTGGCTGTGGGTGAAAGTCAGTATGGTTACCCTGGTTTGGCACAGCTGGTTCACATGGGTGTGTTTGATGCCCGTGTGAGGCACACAGCCTGGACGTACGAGCGTGTGACCTCAATAGAATTGTAAAATTTTCTATGTTCTAAATTTTATGAATGTATTCAGTTTAGCTCTAACCGTTCTTAAACATATGTTTTAGGTCTCGTAGACCATCTTAAGAGATGATTGCTTATGAAATGATGTTAAATATCTGTGATTCTGAATTAGTCTGAAATTTTCTATCTATCTGGTAATGCCTCGTAACCCTAATCCGATGTCAGTTACGGGTTAGGGGTGTTAGAAAAGGTATTAAATCAAACTTCCACTCAACGATCTTAGGACTCATAGCTAAGCTTGTCCCCCACAATAAAAGGGTCATTTAAACAGCTCATAGGCAACTTCTTTTTCCCCTGGATCTCCAGACTCTCCCAAAAAAATAGAGATCTTTTCCCAACTGTCATCCTTCTCTCGCATATCCTTCCTTAATCTTCTTCCCTTCTTCACCTCATTGGTTAAGAACGCACTAAACTATGAATAAATTTTCTTTTTGGTTTTTTAACTAAAAAAATTACAATTTTGTCTCTAATGTTTTTAAAATATATTTTTTTCACTTGTCTGTTAAGTGGTATTTTTTTAGTTGTTATAATAACAAATTTAGTCCTTAGCTTTTATATTTTCTATCACTTTGACCTTGATTCTATATAAAAAATTATGAAAAAACTCAATTATTTAAAAATAGAAAATTCTATATAAAGTTTCTAGAGAAATAAATTCTTGAATATGTTGTTGAAGAATTAATATGTATGGAAAATAAAGAAAATTATCATTTAATAGAATGCAATAACAAATTAAAACAAAAAATAGATCACTATATACTTTTTCAAGTTTTTCTCGAAACCAAATTAGTAATGTCTTCAAGTCAAGTCTCATGCCCTTAAAGAATAATAAAAATTGATATTAAAGAGGCTTGTGAAATTGATTCTGATACCATTTTTTTTAGGCACAAAGAAAAACAAAATATACTAGAATATTTTTTCAGACTCCATAATTTAAATTCATTTAATTTATTTTTCAAAATTCAATTTGTAAAAATAAATTATATTCTGATTATTTTCTTTTCTTATAATGAAAAAGCTATGTCAAGAGATAGAAGAGGTAAAAAAATAAAAATAGTAATAATTTTGCTTAATGTATTTTTTCTATGTTATTTTGGGGATTGAGTATTGGATATTTCTATTCATATAATATAAAGAGAAAACTTGGAGGGTTTAAAAATAATTTTCCCTTATTTTCTCTCTCATTATTTTATTTTTTAATTTTTATTTACTTTTATATAAATTTTATTTTTTTATAATTTTCTAAATTTTTAGAAAGAATTTTAAATTTTTATCATTTTATGCATAATCTGGGTCAAATTGGTAGAAAGTATAGAAACTGATGACTAGATTTATTATTATACCAACTCAAAAAGTCTACTTACAAGTCGGGTGACTAAAAAAATCGAAAACATTAGCGATCAAATTGTAACTTTTTTTTAATTAAAGTGACTAAAACAAAAACTTGCCCATAGTTTAGTGACTAATGTATAGTTTACCATTTAATTTAGTTTTTATTTCTATTGCTAATTTAGCCTTTTTTTAGCTAAATTTGATTATTAACTTTAAAAAAAACCACCAACAATTTAAAAAGAGTCAAAATAATATTTTTTATAAAAATACTAACTAAAACATTCACTACTAGAAATTGTCTTAACAGTGACAAAAATTTTCCATCACAAATTTCTACCACTGTTATAGGCTATCAGCGACGGACTAGCGACAATGACAAAAAAAAACTTTTCAAACTCAACTATTCATTGCGACGAAATTTAGTGATAGACTCTCAGAAAATTTTAGATGAGTTAATAAAGAGTTACAATAAAGTATGCTCTGTGCTTGCCATATAATGGATCTTGCACAACAGAAATATTGAAATTCTGATCACTGATAACAATATTGCTGAGGATAAGATAAGTCTCTTGAATTAAGGATTTGAAGCTAAAAGGCAGTGCCTGTTTGAATGATCCAAGAGGAGAGGTCTGTGTTTGGCATAGAATACCGACTTCAAATTCTTCTTTCTTGCAGTTCCTGTGACTATCCTCCCCATTATTGGTATCGGAGCCACAGGTTCAACAACTCATCTATTATATTTTTGTTAAGATAAAAAGATTTAGAGAAAACTCTCAATCATGACTGAAAATATGTTAGCAAGACCTTCAACTTCTTCAACTCCCTTCTTTCTGCCAGACTTTCCTCTTAAATCCCATTCTGCAAAAAAGATCTCTTCCCTTTATGAAATAGAATATTTAAGTGAAGAAGATAAAGTTCAGCCTACTGATCTTCCTACTGTAAATCCTTATGCTGCTGATAGAAATTCTGCCTTTTCTCCTATAAAGTCTATTAGGACCTTAATCAAAGGTTCTGCTAAACAAGTAAGGGAATACATTCAAGCTTCAAGGTTTGATAGTTATCCTATTACTGTAGCCTCACCAGTATAGTTTGTCACACTAGAAA
Organism: Gossypium hirsutum; assembly: GCF_007990345.1. Classification (NCBI taxonomy): domain Eukaryota; kingdom Viridiplantae; phylum Streptophyta; class Magnoliopsida; order Malvales; family Malvaceae; genus Gossypium; species Gossypium hirsutum. The sequence continues at coordinate 47,546,506 of NC_053436.1, read as the reverse complement.
TTCCAGCAGAAATTCCAGCAAAGTGGAAACACACAGGATATACTCATATCCATTTTGGAGCCATACGACTTGCTCTAAACTATCATGGCACAGCTGGAAAGCCTGCAGTGGCAACAATTGCACTTTGGATTCTAGATATTTGGAATAAAAAAAATGCATGTATTGCTACTATGGAAGCAACTCTGAATTTTGGCCTTATGGTGGTCACTTTATTTCCAAATTTTACCATGGCATTAGCAGATCCCAATCTACCACAGCTTTGTAAGTCCAAATTCAAATAGCAGGAGCACCATAAGTAGCTTCAGCTATTGCTGCAACCTTCCATTATCAAATCGTCTACAGAATCCAAGATCATGACTTTAATCTTTCAAGGCATGGAACAGATGACTCCCTACTCATCTCAATAAACATAAATGATCAGCCTCACTGTGTTCATGTTCTAAGGAAGAGATTCCAAAGAAGGAACTTATAAAACTTCTCCCAGAAAAATGGATTACTAGCTATGAATAAATACTTGAGCATAGCCAACCAATCCAATCTACTATAAGTAAGATCACATCTAAGAGAGATGGAACAACTGAGATCAAGTTTGACCACAGTCATCTTTAAAGTCCAAAGAATCCTAATATTTTCCCGACGCAGCTGATGATGCAACCAATTGAAAGTCCAACACAACTACATGATCAAGATGATCTAGATTGTTGCTGCCTATTGTGAGAATCCGGCCAAAAAAGAAGCCTGATACAAAGTTTTTCTGCAGATGGAAAACCTTTGTATATGTTTAAAGACCTTGTAACTGGACATTGTCCTTGGGCTCTAAATTGCTCATCTGAGTTATGTGCAGATGATAGAATGACCACCTGGATTGATAGCGTGGACAAAACTGCATCAAAGTCAGGAAGGAAAAAGAAAAACAAAAATTCCACTCAATCAGAGTTTTACAAGAGATGGATGGATGGAAGGAGATCCAGCTATTGGTCCTCTCAGAGAAGATAATGGTAAATTTATTTACCTTATTGATTACTCATCTCACAAATCTTTATAAAATACACAGGTTCCACTAGAACCTTGTAAACCTTATTCTCTTCCTTCTTCAATATCATCCACTTCACCTCCTGCAAAAAATCCAAAACCATCAAGATAGAAACTTTTCCCTCAGCCCTGTTACAAAAAAATAAACAAGTGGGTTAAGAAAAACCCAGATTTCCTTGCTTCTCAAAACCCAGTCCCTACAGTTTGTATGATGTAACCTATTGTGTCATATGAAAAAGAATTCCCTCCTCTTGAAGAGTATTCAGAGAAAAATTACACTCATGCACCAAAAATCCCTTCAAAAATTCAAACAGATATTTCTGGTGCACCATCAAAAATAAGTGCTGCAGAAGCCACTCTAAACTGGCAAACAAAAAGTCCTATTGCTCAAAATCATGCTTTAAAAAGGATTGATACAAAGATCTCAACTATTGAAGCAAAGATAAATGACAATACTAAGATGGTCAGAGATCTTATCGACCTTTTGCAAAAAAGATTAGATGCAGTAGCAAGAGAACCAGCAGCACTAGGACAAGATTTCTTTTCTCATCTTGCTCAAAGAGAAAAAGAAATCCAGAAGCTAAAAGACCAGATCAAGACTCTTCAAGATACAGGAAGAATTACTGAGCCACCTCAAAGAACAAAAACGATCGAATTGTTTCCTTCAATCAGAAAAAATAGTTCTCTTTCAACAGAGGGAGTGTGAATCACTTTTCCAGAATTTTTAAAATGCACTAAACCAAGTATGTACGAGATCTTTTTAGAAATTAAGAAGCAAGAAGCCGAAAAGAAAAAGAAAAAGGTTGCTGAAGAAGCAAAGATACCCAGTGAAAGTGAAGCTTACCAAGCAGAAAAGAAGCTTGGAAAGAGGCCAATTCTAGAAGAATCACCACCAAAATCGCCTCCTCTAAAACAAGTTTCAAAGTCTCTGATGATCCAGATTGAACATCAAAATCATTTAACTACTTTTTTAAAGGATTACACAAAGTCTACAATCTCAAGAATCTCAGCCTTGCAAGATCAAGGAGAGCAAGAGTCAGATGATACTAAATCTAATTCATGGGAAAATACAAGCACCCCAGAAGCATCAGAATCTTCATCAGAAAAAACAGAGACAGAGGATGGAAACCTTCTGAAAGCCTTCCAAACAACCAAAGTGGAAGAACCAAGTGATGAATAAATACAAGATATGCCAGAATCATCTTCTGCACCCCAAAGACAGATGCCAAAAACTTCCATAGGAAGAACCACTTTCACTCTTGATGATTTGCCACCAGCAAAATGGCCAGACAGATTCCAAGAATTCCATTCTTGGTTAGAAACTCGCAAATTAACTGAAGATAACAATTACAACATTCTCATGGAATTTGTTTCCAGATTCACGGGAATGTTAAGAGATTGGTGGAATGCTATCACCCAACATGATCAAATGCAGTTTCTAGTCCTTCAAGATTTGACCCAGCCAGTTAGAATCATACATCAACATTTTGTAGGAAACCCTGAAGATTTTTTGACTCTGAAAAGAAGGGAATTCTACAAAAGAAAATGTTGTTCATACAGCAAAAAGGATTTAGCAAAGCACTTTAAAATAATGACCAAGTTATTTTGTGCTTTAGGCTTAAATCCAAATCTCAAGCCAGTCATCCATTCATCTCTTCTAGATCCCATTCAAGTTGCAATCAACCAAGCTCTTCAAAAATAAAATAAAGACATTCTCCAAATCACAGTTGGGTAACTTCAACAAGAAGTCTTTATTGCTTTAGAAGATATCTGCAACAGAAGAAAGATATTTAAAGGTTATCTCCACGGTGACAAGAAGATTGATAAAGCCTGTGATGATTCTTATTTGAAGTACAAATGTGCAAAAGATCAGTTATGTAACTGCCGCACAAAAAAGAAAAAGCATTTCAAGAAACAATCTTTTTCAAGAAATACTTCAAAAAGAAAGAAAAGAGTCAAGCCTCAATAGAGATATCTCAAGAAAAAAAGAAAGTAAACAAAATCTGATCGTTGCTACATCTGTAATCAAAAGGGACATTTTTCAAAAAATTGTCCAAAAAACAAACAAGCCAAGAAAATAGCACAAATGGTGAGACAATCAGCGATTAAAATACAAGAAGAAGATGGTATTGAGTCCATCTGCTCTATTGAAGATAAATCATCAGACAAAACAATGTGCTATTCCTGCTTGTCTTAACGAGTCTTTAGAGCCAGAATTAGATTATTCAGATATACAGATGATGCAAGCTAAAGTTCAGAATCTTTCTGAAGTCCCAGTTCCTCATGTACCTGTCAAGATCTATTTAGACAAATATAGTAAGCCTATTATTATAATTGACTTTATAGATACTGGAGTAGCTGAAACCATCATGAACCTGGATGTTTTGCCTCTAGAATGGTGGAAGCCCCATGTAAGGTACTTTAATTCTGTTGTTGATCACCCTTTCGCTACCCATCTGATTAGTAAACCCATTACTATTCAGTTCTTCCCAGGCTGTTGTGTAAAAACTACAGTACTTGGTTCAAAACTCCCAGGAAAAGATATTGTAGTAGGTTTTGACCTCTACATAAAAGCCCAACAATTGAGAATACTCCCAGACGGAGTAAGATTCAAAAATCTTTTCCATCCTTTTGTGAAAATACCAAAACTTTTTTCTATCCAATCAGGAAAAATCCTCCAAATCATTCAGGAATTGAAAACCCAGTCATGTGCAGATTCTCATTCAGAATTCCTGAAAAAATGCCCAAATCCTTTGTGGAAAAACTCAGAATTCTTCATTCATCTTCCTTTCAAGAAAAATGAAGATATTAATCCCACAAAGGCCAGTCATCAAGGAATGAATCTAGATCATTTATTACTGGCAGAACAAGAATGTCAAGAACTCCAACAACAAGATTTGATTGAGCCATCAGACTCTCAATGGGTATGTGAAGCCTTTTATGTTAACAAAAGATCTGAGCAAATCAGAGGAAAATTAAGATTG